>NC_046157.1:89807987-90024450 GCF_011064425.1 Rattus rattus | reverse complement strand
CAGTTGTAGGATTGATGAATCTTTTTCCCAATCTGTTGGTTTATGAATTTTGTCCTAACCACAGTGTCCTTTGCCTTACAGAAACTTTGCAACTTTATGAAGACCCATTGGTCGATTCTTGATCTTAGAACATAACCACTGGTGTTTTCTGTTCAGAAACTTTCCCCTGTGCCCATGTGTTCGAGATTCTTCCCTACTTTTTCTTCTATTAGTTTGACTGTATCTGGTTTTATGTGGAGGCCCTTGATCCACTTGGACTTAAGCTTTGTACAGGGTGACAAGAATGGATTGATCTGCATTCTTCTACATGCTGACCTGCAGTTGAACCAGCACCATTTGTTGAAAATGCTATCTTTTTTTCCATTGGATGGTTTTGGCTCCTTTGTGAAAAATCAAGTGACCATAGGTGTGTGGTTTCATTTCTGGGTCTTCAATTCTAACACTGTCTCTCTGTCTGTCTCTGTACCCATACCATACAATATTACAGTTGCTCTCTAATACTGCTTGAGTTCAGGGATAGTGATTCCCCTGGAAGTCTTTGTATTGTTGAAGATAGTTTTAGCTATCCTGCGTTTTTTGTTATTCCAGATGAATTTGCAAATTGTTCTGCCTAACTTTATGAAGAATTGGGTTGGAATTTTGATGGGGATTGCATTGAATCTGTAGATCGATTTTGGTAAAATGGCCATTTTTACTATATTAATCCTGCCAATCCATGAGCATGGGAGATCTTTCCATCTTCTGAGATCTTCGATTTCTTTCTTCAGAGGCTTGAAGTTCTTTTTATATAGATCTTTCACTTGCTTGGTTAAAGTCACACCGAGGTACTTTATATTTTTTGGGACTATCATGAAGGGTGTCAATTTCTTAATTGCTTTCTCTGCTTGTTTCTCTTTTGTGTAGAGGAAGGCTACTGATTTGTTTGCATTAATTTTATACCCAGCCACTTTGCTGAAGGTGTTTATCAGGTTTAGTCGTTGTCTGGTGGTGGAACTTTTGGGATCACTTAAGTATACTATCATATCATCTGCAAATAGTGATATTTTGACTTCTTCCTTTCCCATCTGTATCCCTTTGATCTCCTTTTGTTGTCTGATTGCTCTGGCTAGGACTTCAAGAACTATATAGAATAAGTAGGGAGAGAGTGGGCAGCCTTGTCTAGTCCCTGATTTTAGTGGGATTGCTTCAAGTTTCTCTCCATTTAGTTTAATATTAGCTACTGGTTTGCTGTATATGGCTTTTACTATGTTTAGGTATGGTACTTGAATTCCTTTTCTTTCCAGGACTTTTATCATGAAGGGGTGTTGAATTTTGTCAAATGCTTTCTCAGTATCTAATGAAATGATCATGTGGTTTTGTTCTTTCAGTTTGTTTATATAATGGATTACATTGATGGATTTTCATATATTAAACCATCCCTGCATCGCTGGGATGAAGCCTAGTTGATCATGATGGATGATCGTTTTGATGTGTTCTTGGATTCAGTTTGCAAGAATTTTGAGTATTTTTGCATCAATATTCATAAGGGAAATTGGTCTGAAGTTCTGTTTCTTTGCTGGATCTTCGTGTGGTTTTGGTATAAGAATAATTGTGGCTTCCTAGAAGGAATTTGGTAGTTCTTCATCTGTTTCAATTTTGTGGAATAGTTTGGATAGTATTGGTATGAGGTCTTCTATGAAGGTCTGATAGAATTCTCCATTGAACCCATCTGGACCTGGGCTCTTTTTGGTTGGGAGACTTTTAATAACTGCTTTTATTTCTTTGGGAGTTATGGGGTTGTTTAGATGGTTTATTTGTTCCTGATTTAACTTTGGTACTTGATATCTGTCTAGGAAATTGTCCATTTCCTCCAATTTTCCAGTTTTGTTGAATATAGGCTTTTGCAGTAGGATTTGATAGTTTTTAAAATTTCTTCAGATTCTGTTGTTATGTCTCCCTTTTCATTTCTGATTTTCTTAATTTGGATACACTGTCTGTTAGCCAGGCTAAGGGTTTACCTATCTTGTTGATTTTCTCAAAGAACCAGCTCCTGCTTTTGTTGAGTCTTTGTATAGTCCTTTTTGTTTCTACTTGGTTGATTTCAGCTCTGAGTTTGATTACTTCCTGCCTTCTACTCCTCTTGGGTTTATTTATTTCTTTTTGTTCTAGAGCTTTTAGGTGTGCTGTCAAGCTGCTGACATATGCTCTCTCCTGTTTCTTTTTGCAGGCACTCATAGCTACGGGTTTTCCTCTTAGTACCACTTTCATTGTGTCCCATAAGTTTGGGAATGTTGTATCTTCATTTTCATTAAATTCTAAGAAGTCTTTAATTTCTTTCTTTATTTCTTCCTTGACCAAGTTGTTATCAAGTAGAGGATTGTTCAACTTCCATGTATATGTGGTCTTTCTGTCATTACTCTTGTTATTGAAGACAAGTCTTAGTGTGTGGTGATCTTATAGGATGCATGGGATTATTTCTATCTTCCTATATCTGTTGAGGACTGTTTTGTGACTGATTATATGGTAAATTTTTGAGAAAGTTCCATGAGGTGTTGAGAAGAAGGTATATCCTTTTGTTTTAGGATGGAATGTTCTATAAATATCTGTTAAATCCATTTGGTTCATAACTTCTGTTAGTTTCTCTTCATCTCTATTTAATTTCTGTTTCCATGATCTCTCCAGTGATGAGAGTGGTGTGTTGAAATCTCCTACTATTATCGTGTGAGGTGCAATGTGTGCTTTGAGCTTTAGTAAGGTTTCTTTTATGTATGTAGGTGTCCTTGCATTTGGAGCATAGATATTTAGGATTGAGAGTTCATCTTGGTGGATTTTTCCTTTGATGAATATGAAGTGTCCTTTCTTATCTTTTTTAATGACTTTTGGTTGAAAGTCAATTTTATTTGATATTAGAATGTTATCTCCAGCTTGTTTCTTAGGGCCATTTACTTGGCAAATTGTTTTCCAGCCATTTACTCTGAGGTAGTGTCTGTCTTTGTCTCTGAGGTGTGTTTCCTTCATTCAGCAAAATGCTGGGTCCTCTTTATGTATCCAGTCTGTTCATCTATGTCTTTTTATTGGGGAATTGAGTCCATTAATATTGAGAGTTATTAAGGAATAGTGATTGTCGCTTCCTGTTATTTTCGTTGTTAGAGGTGGAATTATGTTTGTTTGTCTCTCTTTTGGTTTCATTGCAAGGAAATTATATTCTTGCTTTCTGTATGGTGTAATTTCTCTCCTTGTGTTGGAGTTTTCCATTTATTATCCTTTGCAGGGCTGGATTTGTAGAAAGATATTGCGTAAATTTGGTTTTGTCATGGAATATCTTGGTTTCTCCGTCTATGTTAATTGAAAGTTTTGCTGGATACAGTGACTTGGGCTGGCATTTGTGTTCTCTTAGGTTCTGTATGATATTTGTCCAGGATCTTCTGGCTTTCATAGTCTCTGGTGAGAAGTCTGGTGTAATTCTTATAGGTCTGCCTTTGTATGTCACTTGACCTTTTCCCCTTACTGCTTTTAATATTCTTTCTTTGTTTTGTGTGTTTGGTGTTTTGACTATTATGTGATGGGAGGAATTTCTTTTCTGGTCCAATCTATTTGGAGTTCTGTAGGCTTCTTATATGTTTATGGGCATCTCTTTCTTTAGGTTAGAGAAGTTTTCCTCTATAATTTTGTTGAAGATATTTACTTGCCCTTTAAGTTGGGAGTCTTCACTTTCTTTTATACCCATTATCTGTTTGTTTGATCTTCTCATTGTGTCCTGGATTTCCTGTATGTTTTGGGCTAGGAGCTTTTTGCATTTTACAGCATCTTTGACAATTGCTTCGATGTTTTCTATGGTATCTTCTGCCCCTGAGATTCTCTCTTCTATCTCTTATATTCTGTTGGTGATGCTTGTGTCTATGGCTCCTTGTCTCTTCTTTCAGTTTTCTATGTCCATGGTTGTCTCCCTTTGTGCTTTCTTTATTGTTTCTATTTCCATTTTCAATTCCTTCACCTGTTTGGTTGTGTTTTCCTCTAATTTTTTCAGGGAGTTTTGTGTTTCCTCCCTAAGCACTTCTACTTGTTTACTTGTGCTTTCCTGACTTTCACTAAAGTAGTTCTTTATGTCTGTCTTAAAGTCCTCCATCATTATCAAAAAATGTAATTTCAAATCTAAATCTTGCTTTTCTGGTGTGTTTGGATATCCAGTATTTTCATTGGTGGGAGTATTGGACTCTGATGATGCCAAGGAGTCTTGGTTTCTGTTGCTTAGTTTCCTGCACTTGCCTCTAGCCATTGGGTTGTCTCTGGTGTTTGCTTGTCTTGCTGTTTCTCAGAGTGACTTGGCCTGCTGTAGGCCTCTGTGTCAGCTCTCGTGTAGATCTGTTTTCCTGTTTTCTTTGAGCCTTTCCTGAGAACAGGTGCTCTGATTTCAGGTGTGTTGGAGCTCCTGAAGACTGTCTTCCAGCTGTAGGCCCTGCCAGGAATCAAAGGGTCCTGCCCCTGATTGCTGCTTTAGGTCCTTGCACCCAGCGGGCATAGTTGACATTATGTGATTCCCTTTTGGGTCTAGACTGTGGGCAGAAGGTATTCTCTTCTGACTTCTCAGGAGTATCCACACTTCTGAGGTTCCAGCTCTCTCCCCCATGGGATTTGGGTGCAGGGAGCTGTTTGGTCAGTTCAGTTCTGTCCTGGGCACAGACCAGAACTGCGGGTACCGAGCTGTCTGTTCTTATATCTCTGTGTCCAGAGGTACTGTGCAGTTTCCCCTTGGACCAGGGATGTGGTTAGGGGTGTGCAGAGGTGGCAGTCTGTCCTGAGGCCTCAGGATGTCTGCACTCCTGGGTGGTCTGCTCTCTTCCCCATGGGATTTGGGTGCAGAAAATTGTGGGATGGTATCAGTTCACTTCCGGGCAGAGCCAGGAACAGGAAGTGCCCTGACCCAGAGGACTTTTTCCTCTGTGTATCCTGAATCCACCAGGCAGGTCACTTAGTAGCAGAAAAGTGGGTCTTACCTCTGCTCTCAGGTGTGTTAGCACTCCGGAGACTGTCTCCCAGCTCTAGGTGCAGGCAGGAATCAAAGGGTCCTGCCTCTGATTGCTTGTAGGTCCTTGCACCCAGTGTGCGCTGTTGGCACTATGCAATTCCCTCTTGGGTCTGGACAGTGGACAGAGGGTATTCTCTTCTGACTTCTCAGGAGTATCCATACTTCTGAGGTTCCATCTCTCTCCCCCATGGGATTTGGGTACAGGGAGCTGTTTGGCCAGATCAGTTTTGTCCTGGGTGCAGACCAGAACTGCGGTACAGGCAGCTGTCTGTTCCTATATCCCTGTGTCCAGAGGCACTGTGCAATTTCCGCTTGGACCAGGGATGTGGTCTGAGGTGTGCAGAGGTGGCAGTCCTGAGGCCTCGGGATGTCTGCACTCCTGGTTGGTCTGCTTTCTTCCCCACTCTCTTCCCCATGGGATTCGAGCATTTCTTTACGTACTTCTTAGCCATTTTATAGTCCTCAGCTGAGAATTCTTTGTTTAGCTCTGTACCACATTTTTTAATAGGATTATTTGATTCTCTGGAGTCTGACTTCTTGAGTTCTTTGAATATTTTCTATATTAGCCCTCTGTCAGATGTAAGCAATCCTAAAGATCTTTTCTCAATATGTTGGTTGCCGTTTTTGTCCTATTGACAGTGTCCTTTGATTTACAGAAGCTTTGCAGTTTTATGAGGTCCCATTTGTCGATTCTTGATCTTAGAGCATGAGCCATTGGTGTTTTGTTCAGGAAAAATTTCCCAGTTCCCAAGTGATTCAGACTCTTCCCCACTTTTCTTCTCATAGTTTGAGTATATCTGGTTTAATGTGGAGGTCCTTGATGCACTTGAACTTAAACTTTGTACAGGGTGATAAGAATGGGTCAATTTGTATTCTTCTACATGCTGACCTCCAGTTAAGCCAGAACCATTTGTTGAAAATGCTATCTTTTTTCCATTGGATGATTTATCAGGTTTAGGAGTCTCTGGGAACTTTTGGGGTCATTAAGTGTACTATCATATCAACTGCAAATAGTGATATTTTGACTTCTTCCTTTCCAATTTGTATCCCTTTCACCTCCTTTTGTTGTCTGATTGCTCTGGCTAGGACTGAGAATTGAGGCTTGGCATCATGAAGTGAGCATAGGAGAGGCTATTGGTGAAGTCAGTCTACACAGCAAGTTTCAGAACAGCCAAGCTTAGGTAGTAAAGGAGATGAAAAACAGAAATCTGGTGATATGTAATAGAAAAGGGGGCCATATTCTAGTTCCTGCAAGTAGCAGAACATGGCAGCTTCATCCATGTGGCCCTGGCCTTAGAGTAAAAATTAGAGGGGACTACTGGGACAACTGATACTGGTTGGCTGGAGCTAAGAAATTAGCAGTGATTAAGATGAGACCACCGTCACAGACCTGCATGCCTGTCTCCTAAGCACTGGGATTAAAGGTGTGGGCCACCAAACCTGGATTTAAATTTTTCTTTACTTAGAACTTGCTCTGTTTTAGGTTGGACTTGAACTTAGAGATCTTGTCTTTGCCTCCTGGGATTGAAGTCTTGTACTATCATGCCTGAATCTAAATTTAACTGGGTGGAATCTTGCCACAAGGTCATTACTCCCAAAATCTGTTATTTCCTAGAACACAGGATTCAGCTCCATTTCACTTCCTGGGGTTTAATACTCAAACCATATGTTTCTAAGCTTGCTACACTTGTTCAAAATGCTCTTCATGAGACTTAACCAGAGAATGAAGTCTCTGTTGGGTTTTTTTCAGACTTCCTTTGTCAATGCAATTAATAAAAATCTCTTTACCTTAGCTTTAGGTAGACTCTTCAGACAAGGACAAAAAGCAGCCACATTTTCACCAAAATACCACAGAAGCAATATTTACACCATCTTCTGAAATTCTTCTCCTCCGAAATCTCTTGGGCCAGGTCAGCACAGTTCAAATTACTCCCAGCAACAAAGTCTTCCATATTCCTAGTAGGATGACCCATTAAGCCCCATTTAAAGCATTCCACTGCTTTCCGAATCCTATGTCCCAAAATTCACATTCTTCCAAATAAAAGCATGGGCAGGCCTATCACAGCAATACCCCAGTCCCTGGTATCGATTTCTATCTTAGTTAGGGTTTTACTGCTGTGAACAGACACCATGACCAAAGCAAGTCTTATAAAGGACAACACACACACACACACACACACACACACACACACACACACACACACACACACATTTGGCCTGCTTTACAGGTTCAGAGTGTCAGTCTATTATCATCAAGGTGGGAGCATGAAAGCATATAGGCAAGCATAGTGCAGGCAGTGCTGAGAGTTCTACGTCTTCATCTGAAGGCTTCGAGTGGAAGACCCACTTCTAGGCAGATAGCATAAGTGTCTTAAGCCACAGCGATACACCGACTCCAACAAGGCCACACCTCCTAATAGTTCCACTCCCTGGCCCAAGCCTATACAAACCATCACACATAACAAGACATTATGTGGAGAGCAAGTGTAGATTGGAGCTCTTTATCAAATCTATCCCCTCAGTGATCAGGGAATCCTGAAGAAGAGGAGGCAAAAAGATTGTAAAAGTCAGAGGAGATACAGAGCACTATCAGAATGCTCTCTTCTGTATCAACTAAACAGGGTCTTCCTGGGTCCATACCATCTCTATCTCTATCTCTATCTCTATCTCTATCTCTATCTCTATCTCTATCTCTATCTCTCTGTCTCTGTCTCTGTCTCTGTCTCTGTATATGTATATGTATATGTATATGTATATATATATGTAACTTAGTGCTTTTATGGAACTCCTGACTGTGAGAACGAGTGGGTCTCTGATTCTTCTGTCTGCTCTTGACACTCTCCTGTTGGCTTGTCAGGTCTAACTTCAGCATGAAAGGTTTTGCTTCATCTTATTACATTCTATTTTGTCATATTTGGTTGTTATCTTTTAGAAGCCTGTTATTTGCTTATGAGAGACAGAAATGGAGTGGATGTGGAGGAGAGGGGAGGAGGGGAGGAACTGGGAGAAACAGAAGCAGAGGAAACTATAATATATCATATGAGAAGTAAATCTATTTTTAATTAAAAAATAAGGTGGAGAGTAATAAAGCAAGACACCTGAGTTTGACGTTTGACATCTACATGCATGTACACACATGACAATTGTTTTAGTAACTTTAAAAGCTTGATCTGAAGTTAGAGTTTGTGGGCTTTTTTTATACTTTTTAAATTTTGGTGGCACATCTTGGGATCTGGAAGTTGTCAGACAGGGACTTATAAACAGTAAAATACTTATGTGTAGATTTCTTTCCTACCAGCCAGGAGGAGAGATATTAGAGAAGATAATGGAAGGTTTCAAGAGATCATTTATGTACACAGGAGATTTATCAACTAATGAAGCTGGTTGACAGGATGCAGAGGAATGGAGAGAACCATGGGATCTGAGTTATCACCTAAGATCCCTTGAATCAATACTGAGGCAACTGTGCTGCTCATGGAAGGACACATGGCTTCCAGCTAGAGGGTATGGGAAAAAGATATAGACTATTCTTTAAGGATTCAAAGTGGCTGTTAACAGATTATCTTTTGGAACTGGGCACTAGGTCAGGGGCAGTGTGTATCATCATGTGTCAGGTCTTGGGTTCAATTCTAATACACAAAAGAACACTAAAACATGAGCTTCTCTCAGACAAATGTGCCCTTCAGAGGTGAGGAATATAGATGGAAATAACTAAGTTATTGAATTCAGCATCAATAATAGAAAAATTATTGGTAATCTCTTTACGATGTTATTGAGAGAAACCCATCATGATTTAATGATTGCCTATGTCAAAAATGTTTAACTTGAATTAATTAGCTTAAGCACTATTAAAAATGTCATTTACACTGATATTGTGTGTGTGTGTGTGTGTGTGTGTGTGTGTGTGTGTGTGTATGAAGGTACATCTATCATGGCATGTTCATAGAAGTCAGAGGACAATGTTGTGGAGTCAGTACTCTCCTTCTACCTTTGTGTGGGTTGCAGGAATTTGCATTTAAGTTGCCATGATGCATGACAAGCACCTTTATTTGCCATCTCATTGGTCTCCTGATTTCCCTTTTACTTTTTTCTCCCATCTGTCCTTTCACATCCATGATGATGCTAATTCTCCCTTAAAAACCACTTAGTTATTTCACTTATTTAACTGAAATACACTGTGTTGATATAAATGTGATTTCATTTTAGGCTCTTTAAAACTTGAAGAACTGGCTGGGCCTTGTGTATTCTGAGAATATTTAAAAAGTCCAATGTGTAAATACATAGGTTTATAAAGTAAGTAAGGATATTGAAACAGAATGATTAAATCTCAAGTATGTTGTGATACAACAAGCATGCTTTTAATGATACATTAAAATGGTACTGTATTTGTAGGTTTAACTGTCATAGTTGAAAGTAATGAGCATAAATTAGCAGAAATGTTTGGGGAACTTGCCATACTCCAGATGTGACATGGAAATTGATGCTTTTCTATTTCTATAGTCTTTACGTGCTGCAAATAACTCTGGGGCTTATAAACTATATTCACAGCAGAAGAATGAGTTAAACTTCAGTTAGATGTTCAAAAGTCGAAGTGTAGTTTTTTTTTTTCTTCATTTAATAGGTCTACTTGCTACAGGTTCAGAACTTTTGGTGGAAGAATCCAGTAAATAAACAGTGTTGGGTGTCACATATTCAAAGCTTCCATGATCTTTAAAGCTTGCCTTTAAGGAGAAATGAAATGTTTTACTTTGTTGGCAGAAGAAAGCACAAAAACTACAAAGGGTTCAGGGAGGATGCGATTCCACGTCGGACATTTTATGAAAGAGCACAGTAGGACCTCAACACTATGATAATGTTGGGTGGCAAAACTGCTTTAAATCAATAAAAGTATAAAAAAACCTCAAATCTTGAAAAAAAAAGGTTGAATTGTGTCACGGTTTAGATGACAAACGTTACCCTCTTAGTTCATGTGTTTAGCCCTTTGTCCCTATAACTGTTAAAAGTAGGTATCGCCTTTGCCTTACAGTAGGCCCAGTGTCCTTTCTCTCTCTCTTTGCTTCTTGGTGGTTATGAGCAGCCTCACTCCCTGAGCTCCTATTGTGATGTTCATCTTCTCTACAGATACAAAAGCGGCTGCAAGCTAACCCCCAGAAATTGAGCCAAACCGAACTTTTCTAGCCTTTAAGTTGGTCTTTACCTTGTGCTACAATATCCTGAAAAATTAATGCGATAGCTACTCTTGGTTGTCAACTTGACTACATCAAGAATTAACTAAAACAAAATCGGCTGAGTATGCCTGCGATTTTTTCCCCTTAATTAAATCACTTGAGGTGGGAAGATACATCTTTAATCCAGATCTTTAGACATGGGACTATCCATCTTTAATCTTCAGTCCTTCTGGTGGCAACCTGTTGCCACCTGTTTGCTCTTTCGCTGAGAAATTCATTCTTCCAAGGCATCAGTGCCCACTCTTCGGGATACCGGTGTGCACTGACAAGCAGATGAGACATCTAAATAGCTTGTGGATTCTCGGAACTGCTATTGGAAGATAGCCATTGTTGGACTAGCTAAGCCTCAGCCTGTAATAAATCACCTTTATATACACATAATACTTAAACATATATAAATATGTAAGAAATACACACACATATACATATGTGCATGCACATGTATGCACTTGTGTGCATGTGTGCAAACACACACACACACACACACGGAGAGAGAGAGAGAGAGAGAGAGAGAGAGAGAGAGAGAGAGAGAGAGAGATTCAGTCTGTAAGTTCTATTCCTCTAGAGAACTCTGACTAATGCATCAATCTAAGGAAGAGGAGGTTTATTCGGCTCACAAGGTCAGATTATAGCCATCATTGCAGGAAAGTCGTGGCAGCAGGGACTTGAAGTAACTGATCACACTGATCCACAGTCAAGAGAAGAGAGCAATGAATACATGCTCATATTCAGCTTGCTTTCTTCACTCTCATAGAGCATAGAATCCTCTACACAGGAAGTGCTGACACTTAGAGAGTGCTTGTCCTTTCTTCTTAATTAACATAAATATGATAACCCTTTATGGTTATATTCACAGACCAATCTAATTTAGGAAATATCTCTTTGAGACTCTTTCTCCCTGATGATGATTCCCTGGATAGATTTATGTCAAGTTGATGAATAAAACTTACGACTACAGATAGATTTCTTCAGCAACCAAGAGTTGAGTAACAGATTAATTTAAAGGATAGAAAGTAAGGGACCAAACTTAATTCTCACAAATAGAAAAATCATTTCTTTCATATAGTGTGATTTGGGAACTCTGAAGATGTCAACACCCTTTCTTCTCTAAATGTCTTTAAAAACATTGTAGTCCTTGGGATGTGTTGGATGTTGAGTCTAATCTTTCCTCCTCCTCGTCCTCCTCTTCCTCCTCTTCCTCCTTTTCCTTTTTTTTTTTTTTTTTGGCAGATCTTTTCACTTTTTCTTTTTTTTCTTTTTTAAAATCAGATATATTTATTTACATTTCAAATGTTATTCCCTTTCCCAGTTTCCTGTCCATAAGCCCCTTAGTCCCTCCCCCTCCCCCAAAGGGTGTTCCTCCCATCTACTCCCTCTTATCACCACCTTCTGTCATTCCCCTGCACTGGTGGTCCAATCTTGTCAGGACCAAGGGCTTCTCCTTCCACTGGTGCCCAACAAGGCCATCCTCTGCTATATATGCAGTTGGAGCTCTGGGTCAGTCCAAGTGTAGTCTTTAGGTAGTGGTTTAGTCCCTGGAAACTCTGGTTGTTTGGCATTGTTGTTCTTATAGGGTTGCAAGCCCCTTCAGTGCTTTCAATCCTTTCTCTAATTCCTCCAACGGGGGTCCCGTTCTCGGTTCAGTGGTTTGCTGCTAGCATTTGCCTCTGCATTTGACATTCTCTGGCTGTGTCTCTCAGGAGAGATCTATATCCTGTTCGTGTTAGCATGCACTTCTTAGCTTCATCAATCTTATCTATATATGGGCCACATGTGGGGCAGGCTCTGAATGGCCGTTCCTTTAGTCTCTGCTCTAAACTTTGCCTCCGTACCCCCTTTTATGAATATTTTTGTTCCCCTTTATAAGAAGGAGTGAAGCATCCACATTTTGGTCATCCTTTTTGAGCTTCATGTGGTCTGTGAATTGTATTTGAGTAATTTGAGCTTTTGGGCTAATATCCACTTATCTGTGAGTGCATACCATGTGTGTTTTTCTGTGATTGGGTTACCTCACTTAGGATATTTTCTAGTTCATTCCATTTGCCTATGCATTTCATGAAGTCATTGTTTTTGATAACTGAGTAGTACTCCATTGTGTAGATGTACCACGTTTTCTGAATCCATTCCTCTGTTGAAGGGCATCTGGGTTCTTTCCAGCTTCTGGCTATTGTAATAAGGCTGCTATGAACATAGTGAAGCATATGTCTTTGTTATATGTTGGGGCATCTTTTGGGTATATGCCCAAGAGAGGTATAGCTGGATCCTCAGGCAGTTCAATGTCCAATTTTCTGAGGAACCTCCAGACTGATTTCCAGAGTGGTTGTACCAGTTTGCAATCCCATCAACAATTGAGGAGTGTTCCTCTTTCTCCACATCCTTGTCAGCATCTGTTGTCACCTGAGTTTTTGATCTTAGCCATTCTCACTGGTGTGAGGTGGAATCTCATGGTTGTTATGATTTGCATTTCCCTAATGACTAAAGATGTTGAACATTTCTTTAGGTACTTCTCAGCCATTCAATATTCCTCAGGTGTGAATTCTTTGTTTAGCTCTATACCCCATTTTTTTTAATAGGGTTATTAGGCTCTCTGGAGTCTAACTTTTTGAGTTCTTTGTATATATTGGATATTAGCCCTCTATCAGATGGGGATTGGTAAAGAAGTTTTCCCAATCTGTTGGTTGCCTTTTTGTCCTAATGACAGTTTCTTTTGCCTTACAGAAGCTTTGTAGTTTTATGAGATCCCTTTGTTGGTTCTTTATCTTAGAGCATAAGCCATTGGTATTTTGTTCAGGAAAATTTCCCCAGTACCCATGTGTTCGAAACTCTTCCCCACTTTTTCTTCTATTATTAGTTTGAGTATATCTGGTTTGATGTGGATCCACTTGGAGTTAAGCTTTGTACAGGGTGATAAGAATGGGTTGATTTGCATTATTCTACATGCTGTCCTCCAGTTAAACAAGCACCACTTGTTGAAAATGCTATCTTTTTCCATTGGATGGTTTTGGCTCCTTTGTCAAAGATCAAGTGACGAAAGGTGTGTGGGTTCATTTCTGGGTCTTGAATTCTATTCCACTTATCTATCTGTCTCTGTACCAATACCATACAGTTTTATCACTACTGCTCTGTAATACTGCTTGAGGTCAGGGATGGTGATTTCCCCATAAGTTCTTATTGTTGAGTACAGTTTTTGCTATCCTGGTTTTTTTTTTTTTTTGGTTATTCCAAGTGAATTTGCAAATTGCTCTTTCTAACTCTGTGAAGAATTGAGTTGGAATTTTGATGGGGATTTCATTGAATCTATAGATTGTTTTTGGCAAAATGACCATTTTTACAATAGTAATCATGCCAATCCATGAGCATGGGAGGTCTTTCCATCTTCTGAGATCTTCTTCAATTTCTTTCTTCAGAGACTTAAAGTTCTTGTCATAAAGATCTTTCACTTGCTGGGTTAGAGTCACACCAAGATATTTTATATTATTTGTGATTATTGTGAAGAATGTCATTTCCCTAATTTCTTTCTCAGCCTGTTTATCCTTTGAGTAGAGGAAGGCTATTGATTTGTTTGAGTTAATTTTATATCCAGCCACATTGCTGAAGGTGTTTATCAGGCTCAGTAGTTCTCTGGTGAAACTTTGGGGACACTTAATTAATCTATCATATCATTTGCAAATAGTGATATTTTGACTTCTTCCTTTCCAATTTGTATCCCTTTGACCTCCTTTTGCTGTCTGATTGCTCTGGTTAGGACTTGAAGTACTATATTGAATAAGTAGGGAGAGAGTGGGCAGCCTTGCCTAGTCCTTGATTTTAGTGGGATCGCTTCAAGTTTCTCTCCATTTAGTTTAATGTTGGCTACTGGTTTGCTGTATATTGCTTTTACTATGTTTAGGTATGGGCCTTGAATCCCTGATCTTTCCATGAGTTTTATCATGAAGGCATGTTGAATTTTGTGAAATGCTTTTTCAGCATCTAATGAAATGATCATGTGGTTCTTAATCTTTGAGTTTGTTTATATAGTGGATTAAGTTGATCGATTTCCAGCCTTGTGGACTGCCTCTCCATAGCCTGGGGCTCATCACTCAGTGGAGTGCCTCCTCCATAGCAGGGGTTCAGGGTGAAGCCTTGCACTCCTGAGGGGGCTGTAGTCTCAGAGGCTGGGGCTGAGTCCCAGAACCCCTCCGGCTGCCTCAGCCAAGTGGGTCTCGGGGAGCCCAGCTGTAGATGTAGCCTAAGGCGGGATGACTGATGGGTTCCAGGGGGATGGGTTTGGTGAAGCCTCGGGCACCTTGGTGGCCACTTCCACTGCTCTGCTGGGCCACAGCCTGTCTATTTTTTCATTTAGATACTATGTAGTATGGTTAGCACATTTCATTCAATGCCAAATTTTACCCCTCATGTGCCAGGCACTGTGTCCTGTGAGGAGGGATGTAGAAGTACAGGAGACATGGTTAGTTCAGTCAGCTTTGGTTTCATCAGCAAAACACCATAGACAAGAACAGTTTTCTCATAGCTTTGATGACAGTCAAAATCAAGGTCCATAGTCACCAAAGTTTTAGGATTTACCTGATCTCTGGTAACATTAACAAGTTAGGACAGACCATAAAAAGAATAATGCAGAAAAGATGAGAAAGATTTATTCATTGTGGTCATATCAGGAAATAAAGGGTCCATCTCTTTGTGGGCACTAATATTAGGTTTATATTCAAGTAGAATTCCAGAAGTTTGCCAAATTAAGTCATTCTAGTTAAGATGTTTTCTTGTCCACCACTAAGATATCATTGTCTCAACTTTGCTGTGTCCTGAAAGGTGGTTGTTAAGTTGTTAATCTGAGAATGACTGAAAGTGGGAATATAGCCTCATCTTTACTGATGATTGTTTTTATGGGTGGTGGTGGTGGTGGTGGTGGTGGTGGTGATCTGTCTTCTAATTGTTTGTCCTTCCTGGAATCTAACTTAGAGTTCAGAACAAGGACTGTCTATATATCCTTATAAAAAGCACATGAGACACAGATAAAATGAGGACAGAGATATTGGCTTATGTGAGGAACAAATTCATTTTTGGCAGAAGCAGTCCTTAAGTGCCTGATTCACTAGTCAGGAATACTTCATTCAGCAGACCCTTGTTTTGGTTTTTGGGGACTGCCTTAACCAGTGTTCTACTGTTGTAAAGTGACACCATGACCATGGCACCTCTTATAAAGTAACACATTGAATTGGGGCTGGCTTACAAAAGTTTACCTCGCCATCTTCTATGTGAGGAGTCACACAGATAGACATAGTGCTGGAGAAGTAGTTGAGAGTTCTACATCCAGATCTGCAAGCAGCAGGGAGAGAGAGAGAGATAGAGATAGATAGATAGATAGATAGATAGATAGATAGAGATAGACAGAGACAGAGACACAGACAGAGAGACAGAGAGACAGACAGAGAGACAGAGAGACAGACAAAGACACAGAGACAGAGACAGACAGGAATGAAAGGCAGAGAGAGACAGAGAGGAGAGAGAGAGAGAGAGAGAGAGAGAGAGAGAGAGAGAGAGAGAGAGAGAGAGATTGGGCCTGGCTTGGGCATTTGAAATCTGAAAGCCCATTTCCTATGACATATTTCTTCCAAAAAAGGCCATACCTCCTAATCTTTCTCAAGTACTGCCACTCCCGGTGACTAGGAGTTCAAATATATGAGCCTATGGGGGGCACTCTTATTCAAGCCACCATATAGATCTACCAACTTGCTTATTGTTCATGAACTGTCTTTGTGTATGCAGGGGCAGCAAGGGCTCTGGTCTCTCTTTATAGAAGGGCATTCATCCCATCAGATCTGACCTCATGACCTCATTTACTGCTTTGATTTCCCTAGGGCTCCAATGTCATAGTATCACATCAGGGCTTATTGTTTCAATAACAAAATTTGGAGGGACATAACTTAGTCCATAACAGTAATCTTTACTTAAAAGGAAATTTGTACCCTAAAAGCCAATAGACATTTTTAGATAACTGCGACTGTAGGCTAATGCAGTGAGTTCAAGAAGGGCTGAGTCCTTCATACGTGGCAGTGCTGAGGACTTCAATGTCTTAGTCTCACAAGAGTGGCAAAGCCTTATCCAGATTAGACTCAAGAGGAATGGCAAAGCTTCCTTCTGGGTCTGGATATGGGTTTATGTACAATTGATCAGTGTGTGTAAAGACTAGCAACTACGTCCTCCATCTTCCCATATGTCCACAGCCAGAGATTTCATGTCTACAGAGACCTGCTACCCAGGCTAGCTAACCCCCTTTCTCTGTTGTACTAAACAAACGCACCAGGACTTGGGGTTTTGATGGTAGTAAAACCCTACCTGACCCCATCTGATCCCAGTTTTACTGTCCAGCTTTCCCTGTCTTTTCTTCATTCTCTTGCCATACCAAGTCAGGATTCCAGGACCCAAGATGTTAGGGTCATGGCAGGCTAATATTCAGGACAGTTGCTATACATGTAAAATGTGAGGGAACACACAGTACAGCCAGCTTGTCTGGAGAACCAGTGAACCAGTCTTATCTATCTGAAGTAAAAATCTAGAAGTGAAAACAATGCACAACTTTTTTTTTCTAGATAGCAAAGAGTTGTGAGAGTGAAGGATGGGCAATGTGGAAAACTGAGGTGTAAGGCATGTTATTAGTAGCAGTGTAGTTACTGAAGTTAGCATAAGGCTTCTAGAATGATGTATAGAGGTCCAAATGACCAGTGTGGCAAGCTGTCCCTAAGAGTAAAATAATGGCATTCATATTTTGGTGGCAAAAGGATTTTCCTTTTGACAAATGGAAAATCAAGGCTGGTACTGAAATTTTACCCAGCGTCCTGTCATGGGTCCTGAGGTCATGGTCCAGAATAGTTCCTAACACCATTCTAAATACTTGCCTATAGCAAAGTATAGTGCTTACCCTTTATCAAAGAGACTTCTCTTCGCAGCAGATGAAGAACAGCAGAAAGCTACAACTGATTGAGACATAGAGAACAATGGATTATGAGTGCCCAATGGATACAGCTACAATAAAATTTCTTCACAGAACATTGTGAGGAAGGTAACAAATATTCTAAGAGTCACAGGTCCAGAAAATCTGCTGAGAGATTGTATCTCCCAGAAAGAAGAGATATGACATGCATGTGTTACAGTGAAACCTCCACAGTATGACTGAAAACAAGACCACAACAAGCACAACACCAATAGACATGCTAACATGGAAGGAGGAAATGTCATCATGTCTTCATGTCCCTCAAATAAAGAACTACTAGTAACTAAGGAATGTGGAAAGTAGAAGAAATAGTCATTTCCAGGGATGAGATGAGCTCTGTAATAGGTTAATGAATACCAAGGGGTTAGCTTTGAAAGTATACATATACAAGTAAGACTAAATGGACTGAGCAGGTGTGTGTGTGTGTGTGTGTGTGTGTGTGTGTGTGTGTAAAACAATAGCAAAGAAAAAGATACCATGAATTAGAGTGGGAGCAACTGGGGCATGAGAGGGGTTAGAAGGAAGAAAATGATGTAATTATATTTTAATTAAAAAATTAACACACACACACACACACACACACACACACACACACACACACACACACACGACTGTTGGCTGCAGTTGGGAAGCAGAGGTAGATCAATTTCTGAGTTTGAGTCCAGTGTGGTCTACAGAGTGAGTTCCAGGAATACACAGAGAAACCCTGTCTCACGCAAACAAGCAAACAAAATCAAAAACTGAAACAAAACAAAAATAAACACATACACACACACACACACACAAACACACACAAAGAAAGCTTTCAACAAACCTTGGAATCAGAGATTAAGGGACTAGATCCAAACATCTCTCCATTTCAGTCTTGTCTACAAGGGAAAATGGAGAAATTTTGGGCAATTATAAGAAGATACATTGTTGCCTAAAAATGCTTTGTGTAAATCTTATATGACTTTTATTTACAAAAACCTTATGAAATAGGGTGAGTTGAGTTAGTAATAAACACTGAATGCTCTTTTGTGCCTGAAGTCTGAAAAATGGTACTATTTAGAACCTTTGTTATTTAGCTGTAATTAGTTGTGAAAGATATCACCAATCCTGAAGACGACTTAGTTCATAAACTAATTTAGCTGGTGGCAGATATTGCCAGCCAATTATGCAAGAAACATAATTATGTGAATTTCAGAATTTGAACAAAATTGAAATAATTAGAATATTTTGTTACCTGCAGCTCACAATACAACTTCTAAAACACCGGTCCAATTCCCACTCACATTTGTGGAAAATGCTAAGGGAACTTGATTTATTAAATCTCACATTGCTAAAATGGATTCCTGTGATGGTTATGTAATGCAGAGTTGACACAATGGAATGAGAAGGCAAGCTTTGCTAGAGAGGGTTTGTGCCTTCACAGCCCCGTGTAATTTCAGCTTGTTTTTCAACAGCACAAATGAAATTGCAACATTATATCATGTTACATTTATAAATGAGTAAGACTAAGTGGTCTCTTTCTCCCTCCCTCCCTCTTTTACCCTTTTACTTCCTGGATATAGGCCTCCCTGCTTGTATGTAGCAGATATATAACTTGACCTTTATGTGGGTTCCCATTGTACAATTGGAGGAGGGCTAGCCCAAAAGCTGTTGTCTGTATGCTGGGTGTGTTCTACTAGCTTGTTTGGCCTCAGTGGGAGAGGAAGAGGAAGTGCCTAGCCTTGCAGAGGCTTGAAGTGCCAGGGTGTGTGTGTGTGTGTGTGTGTGTGTGTGTGTGTGTGTGTGTGTGTCTGAGATATCCAGAGGGGCCTTACCCACGCAGAGGATAAGTGGATGGATTGTAGGAGGGGATGACCATGACTGGGAGGAGGGCAGTAAGGAGGATGTAAAGGAATAAGTAAAAAAAAAAAAATTAAAAAAAAAGAGAAAGCTTTATTTTTTTGAGCAAGCAGGGAGGTAGCTCCAAGCCTTATCCCCGAAGGGAAATCGCGTATTTAAAGGGAAATTGCATATTTAAATGAGGAGATCATAAGGTGAGATGGGCTGGGTGGGCTGTAGGATTGTCTAATTATATTTTGACATGAGGGGTTGACCAAAGGATTTTCCATTTTGGTTCTGCCCCATTTGGGGCCAGTGAGTCATAGGAAAGAGATAAACGTTGGTGATCTGGCCTTATCCAACTCTAGTTTTAAGGTCCTTGGCTCAGAACCTTGGTGGTCAGGCTCCATCCTGGACCACCATCTGGTTTGTAACTCAAAATGATGAGTGAGCAAAAGAATGCGCAAGCTTCATGAGGTCTATTAGGTCAAGGCTATCAGCTAGAGACATTTATGACTTATGTGCACCTTAGCGGTCAACTTCTTCAACAACTTTCTTCTTCTTCCTCTTCTCTTCCTCCTCTTCTTCCTCCTCCTCCTCCTCTTCCTCTTCCTCCTCCTTCTCTTCCTCCTCCTCCTCTTCTTCCTCCTCCTGCTCCTCCTCCTTCTTTTCTTCCTCCTCTTCCTCCTCCTCCTTTTTCTCCTTTTCCTCCTCATTTTCTTCATCTTCATCTTCCAATATTGAACAAGTGGGCATATCTTGTCAGGCTAGTCATTTTTGTAGCTCCCATGGTTCACAACTGGTTGTAAATGATGACTACTTTTCTTTTCTGGTAGTGTGCACAGCCCATTGCAGAACAATGGTTGCTTTAGCTAGCTTTCTTAAACAGTTCAGGTTCACCTGCCCAGAAAATGATCCCTACAGACTCAGCCCTCCTATATTAATTAAGAATCAAGGCAATTCCCCACAGGCCAATCTGAACTGGGCAATCCTTCAACTGATACTACTTTCTCAAGTGGCCCTAGATTGTGTCAGATTGACAGTTAAACTAGAATGTCTGCAACTGATCTATTAATATATGTATATATCTTCATACATACATTTCTCTTTAAAATGTGAACATGACAACAACAATAATACAAATTACTTTAAGTAAAATGCATTATTTTTTCCTTTTATTGAAAATATATTCTTTTCTCACATAATATATCCTGATTATGGCTCCTCTCCCTTTACTCCTCCCAATTCCTCCATGCTTCCCCTTTTATCTGCAACTACTCCCTTTCTGTCTCTCATTCAAAAAGGACAGGCTTCTAAGGTATAATAACAACATATGGAAAAATGAAATATAATAAAACAAAACCATCACATTGAAGCTAGACGAGACAAGCAACAGAAGGAAAAGAACCCAGGTGAAGGCACAAGAATCAGAGACCCACTCAGGGTCACACAGCCAGGAATCCCATAAAAGCACTAAACTGGAAGACATAATCTATACGCAGAGGATCTAGCACAGACCTGTGCAGGCTCTAAGTTTGCTACCTACTTCAAGCTTTCAAAGTCCAAAGAACTTTGATTTAGAGGATCTTGCTTTCTTACTGTCCTCCACCCCCTCTTGATCTTATACTCTTTCTGCTTCCTCTTCTTGGGGGATGGGTTCCCTGAGCTCTGAGGAGAGGGCTTTTTTGATGAACACATCTTATTTAGGGCTGAGTGGTCAAAAGTCTCTCATGCTCTGCATGTTTGGCTGTGGGTCTATATATTTATTTCTACCTGCTGCAGAAGGAAACTTCTGTGCTGATAGTTGAGTAAGGCACTGATCTATGAGTATATGAGCACAGCAGAATGCCATTTAAGTGGTTTTTCCCAGTAGTGTTTCATTTTACCCTAAGTCCCTGGATGATCTAGTTCTGGTTCTTGCTCACCCAAACTGTGTAGAGTATGGGATCGATCTTGTGGAATGGGTCTTAAGTCAAATCAGATCTTGGTTGGTTACTTCCACAAGCTTTGGGCTGCATTTGCACTAGCATATTTTGCAGGAAGGATACCATTGTAGATCAAAGGGTTCGTGGCTGGTTTGGTGCTTACATTTCTCTATTGGTAGTGTGTGAAGTACTTTTCTTTGCCAAAGGTGTTAGGACATAGAGGTGAAGACTTTATGTAGGCATCAGCTTGACTTCTCCACATTCGGTAAGTTGTGTGGGTACTGTCTTCAACAATAAGCCCCTCTACTGGTTTGTGAAGCACAGCCTATTGTCTTGACAATAGCCTGGGTTGTTTGGGGATCCCCATGGGACATCTGTGGCCAACAACTCAATTAGATCTAACACAATCCTGGTACTGGAAGCTTCATTTGGTGACCAAAGGCGGCTAGTTGTCTTCATATATGTATATATTTTAGGAAGATTTTAACTGTATTAGGTGTTGGTACTGCCCCTCAAATGGCCTTTAATTTTAGTTGTCTCTCCCTGTATTCTCTCCCTCATCCTCCTCTTAAGCGCCCCTCAACCACTTGATCCTCCCATCCCAGCCCCTACTCCACTCATCTAAAATTATCTATTCTATTTCCCTCTCCAATGAGATCTCTCTGCACTTCTAATCCCTTCCTCTCTGTCTACCCTCTGTGGTTCTATGGATTGTAGCAGAGTTATCGTTGACTAACAGCTCATATACATATATAAGCAAATTCATATCATAATTACCTTTCTGCATCTGGGTTAACTCACTCAGGAGGATTTTCTTTAGTTTTATTTCTTTATCTATATATTTTATGATGTCATCATATTTATTTATTTATGTATTTATTTATTTATCAAAATATTTTTATTGGATATTTTTTATTTAGATTTTAAATGTTATCTCCTTTCCTTGTTTCCCTCCAGAAATCCATTATCCCATTACCCTTCCCCCTTCTATGAGGTTGCTCTCCCACCCACCCACGCCCTCTTTCCTCCCTCCCCACACTGACATTCCCCTACACTAGCATATTGAGCCTTGACAGAACCAAGGTCTTCTCCTCCCACTGATGCCCAACAAGGCCATTCTCCGCTAAATATGTGGCTGGAGCCATAGGTACATCCCTGTGTACTCTTGGAATGGTGGTTTAGTTCCTAGGAGCTCTGGGGGTGCTCTGATTGGTTGATATTATTGCTTTTTCTAGGGTGTAGTTTCCCTCTATGTGTGTAGTTTTCCATCTACTCTCCTTTGTAGTATTCGATTTGTGGAAATACATTGTGTAAATTTGGTTTTGTAATGGATATCTTGGTTTCTCCATTCATGGTAATTGAGAGTTTTGCTGTATATAGTAGCTTGGGCTGGCGTTTGTGTTCTCTTAGGGTCTGTATGACGTCTGTACAGGATCTTATAGCTTTCATAGACTCTGTTGAGAAGTCTGGTGTAATTTTGATAGGTCTGCCTTTTTATGTTACTTGACCTTTTTTTTTTAAATTATTGCTTTTTAACATTCTTTCTTTGTTTTGTGCATTTGATGTTTTTACTATTATTTGCCAGGAGAAATTTCTTTTCTGGTGCAATCTATTTGGAGTTCTGTAGGCTTCTTGTGTGCTTACAGGTATCTCTTTCTTTAGGTTAGGGAAGTTTTCTTCTATAATTATATTGAAGATATTTACTGGCCCTTTAAGTTGGGAGTCTTCACACACTTTTATACCTATTACTCTTAGGTTTGATCTTCTCATTGTGTCCTGGATTTCCAAGCCTCACAGACCTTTGTCTTGTATGCACAAATACCACATATTGGTCATCATCCTTCAGTTAGTAAGAAACAGAAGTACAGAGGTAAAAAAGTAAGATTAGTATATTTAAGGACTTTCCTGGGATTAGGGTTTAGGTCTTTGATGAATTCTGTCTTTGTTCTGTTTTGGCAGATATTAAGGCCCTTATTCTGGGTTTTGAGGTCATGGTGATACCTCTAACATGACATCAGTTGCACTAAGATCTAGGGGCCTGTTATAATAACTTAATTACCACAACCACCACCACCAATCACCACCACCACCACCACCACCACCACCACCTTCTCCATGTCTGAGTCTTAAGTGCACAGTAGGCTTTTCTCTTACCTCTTTCTAAAGGGAAAAATAATTTTTATAATTCATCCTGAAATTCTTCATAAATTGACATAAATCAAACTCACAGCTTCAAAAGAGGTCAAATGGCTCATGTGTGCAATCTCATTACTCAGGAGTTTCACTGTGAGTTTAGGTGTAGCTTGGGCTATGTAGTGAGCTCCAGGTCACTCTCTGGGCTACTTCAGCTCAACAAACAAGCAAGCAAGCAAACAAACAAACAGCAAAAACCAAACACACATTAAAACTCAGAAAACAATAGGTCACCTGAAAATTCCTAAGGACCTCTTATTCTTCAGGCTCCAACATGGAGCAACAGACTGTGTCTCCCACTGTCATTGATAGACCACAAGGCTACACAATTTACTAATGGCTGAATATAGATCAAGCCTGAAGTCAAACAGTGTACTTCCTCCCATACCATTTTCAATGAAAAGAAAATGAATCACATCTGAAACTTGTAATACAAGGCAAAGATGTGACTCATTTCAATAAAGATGGAGGTGCGACATTACTTGCTAAGATGCTACCCTCAATTTATGTGCTCCACGGCACATCTCCTATCTGTTGTCCTACCTTTAAGTCTAGACAAACACACGTCTGATCTAAGACCACGGCAAGAAACCTGTTACTGTGTTCTCAATACATGAGCTACCATGTAAAGAAGCCCAATTATCCTGATGGAATAGGAGACCCCATTAGGAAAAAGTCCAGGAGGAAAACAACTGAAACAAGCCAGAAGATAAAGACCAACCAAACTAGTACTAATTAAGACCCTCTTAGGTACTACAACTGACTCCGCCTTTCAGATATAGAGCCAGCGCAGGGGCACTCAGCCAACAGCACACAGAGCAGAGATAGTCCATCTCTGATGAGTGCTGGCAGAGGCCTGGCCCAGAGGCACAGTGAATAGTCAGCCTGTATTGTGCAAGGACCTGGATTTTGTATGGGTTTTTTTTTTTATTTCAACAATTTCTACACGTTTATCTCTATCACCCAAACACACTCAGCTCTCATCTTTCTGGACTTTAGGGAGCCAGGAAATAATACAAGGGAGGAGACTGCCCAGGGACAAACTAGACTGGCATACTACTTCCTTATCCTGCTATCATTTCCTCAACTAATATATCCATGTTTCCACCGATGAAATGTTAGAAGTTTTTGTTTCTGCTTATTTTTACCTTGTAGTTTTAAGGCTGCTAATCATTGATCTTCCTACACTATCCTCTCAACAAAAGGAGTGGACATGAAAATTCTACGTTTTCCAGGGGGATCAGAAATCTATCAGGTCACATTACAGAAGGTAACAGCTTCAGAATTCATAACCTTGAACTTCTCCCTAACCCTCTAAAACTACAATTTATTCTGGTTAGATTTTAGTATAAGGAAGTTTAGGTGTGTGTGTGTGTGAGTGTGTGTGTGTGTGTGTGTGTGTGTGTGTGTATGTATGTGTGTGTGTAAGGCAGACAGAGATAGAGAATATACATTAGTACACATGTACAGGCCTATTTATTAAATTTATTTATGTGTGTGTATATACATGCTATGTGTGTGCACAGAGGCCTGAAGAAGGTATTGGATCCCGTGGAATTGGAGTTACAGATATGAGCTGACTTCTGTGGGTGCTGGGAACCAAGGAACCAAACTCAGGTCCTCTGCAAGAGCAATATGCGCTGCTGAGATATTTCTCCAGCTATTATGTTTCCTCACTCTCACCGCAGTTAAAATTACACTTAATTTTAAATGTACCCGAGTCATCCTGGCCTCAAATGTGAGGCAAGAGCTGGAGACAAGGCCACAGTTATCATTTGTAACATCTTGAAGAATTCTTTGCTAAGATCACCCCTCCAGGCAACCCAGTATTCTTCACTTAACTGCAGCAAGGAATTTCAAATCTGTATGGAACAGAATTGGAGTTTAATTAGCACAGATTTAACAGGGTTAATAGAAAGAGAAGCACTTAGGAAAGAATAAGACTGACACAATGTTTATGAGCTTCTCAAGAAAAATCAGTCAATTACCTTCCCAATAGCCATCCTATATTTTAGATAGGTTCTGAAGTTCTATGTTTAAAGACTTACTAAGAGATTTAAGATAGATCATAGGGCATTTTCTGCTGTTGATTTGATAGCTGATAAGGTTACACCCTAGATTATAGAGGTTACATAGAAAGTCTGAATGCTTTCATAGTAAACAATATTAATAGACTTGTTTGTGAGATTTCTCAAAAGTATCTGAGAGAGAAATAAGGCCATATGCCTGTGAGTGTGTGTGTGTGTGTGTGTGTGTGTGTGTGTGTATGTGTGTGTATGTGTGTGTATGTGTGTGTGAGTGCGTATGTGAGTGTGTGTATGTGTGTGTGAGTGTGAGTGTGTGTGTGTGTGTGTGTGTGTGTGTGTGTGTGTGTGTGTGTATAGAAGTCAAAAGACAGTATCAGCGGATCTCCTAGAGCTGGAGTCATATGAACCACCTGACTGATATAGGTGCTGGGAACTGAACTCAGGTCCTCTAGAAGTATTCTTAAACACTGAGCTGTATTTCTAGCCCTATTTTAACAGTCTTTATTGAAGACATCTAAATACAGGGAGTATTGTCCTCTGTGTCAATGAACCTTCACAGAAAACGTTGATCATGCTGAGATTCCTCATTCCCTGCTGCCAAGAGGAACCAGAATCAACAGTGAAGGTTCCTTTCTATTTCCATGTCTCCTTAACTTCCTGCCTCCCTGGCTGGCCTCAACACAGTCTACATGAATATGTAATCTCTTTGTGTAAGCTTACCTGTGCCAACTAGTAATGTGCCAATTTCTGATGAGATGTTCTTTTTAGTTCTGTATAAAAGAGTACTTAATCCAATTTGATGCACTCAGTAGTCATAATATGAATATGCTGTATTGACCTGAAGAGCTTATTCAGTGTTTCAAGAGGTCTAAACTGTTTCCAATGGCAACCAGAAAAATCAGTTTCCATCGCAGACTATAAAAACCTTAGCATTCATCTATATGATGAGTTCAACAGAGAGGCAGGAGGCTTATGACATTTTAATTATTGATAATTTTGGTTGTGTGGATGAGAAGACTTTTTAATAGTAGTCACTTGGAGAGGGTTTCAAGGAAGAGTTGCCAAGATAATTAAAACATCCTTATAAACTGATATGAAGACAATGCCAGGCTGTCAAAATGTCCATTAGCCAATCTGACCGTACCTTTCTCTGGCTACTCCATGTATTCATCAGATGTTCTCAGTCTTAATTGATATTGACAACGTAATGATAACAAAAACATGGTGTGGCTAGAGAAGCACATACTACTTCATAATTCTCTAAAGAACGTGACACTCAATAATAGGACAGATCATTCATTCCCTGCCAACTTCCTGAAAGAGCTTCAGTCAGCTTATATAACAAACTGCAGTAAGAATAATCTATGAAACTAATATACAGTAGTAACCAGGTCTTGTCACTTCAAACTCTGAAGGAGAGAGAACAAAGAAGTGGAAGCTCAGCTAGCACAAATCCTAAATGAAGAGAGCCAGGGTTTGTGACTACAAGTGCAGCTCCCGCCGTGTAGCATGGCATGTAAATGGAAATGGGATCAGGGGAAAGAAAAACCTCCAAATACATGGGAATGGGGACAAAGAGGAAGGGGGAGGAGAATATCCCATATGCTCAGCCCTCTTCACAGAGTTGACTCTTCTTAGACGTTCATGCATGCCCTTAACGTTCATAATAGATGAGAAAATTGAGAACTAGATTTCCTGTCTTTGTGAATACACAAGGATTCATAGCAAAGACCCAGAGGAACCAACACATAATACATATCCATGTGGCTTCAAGGCAAAGGTCGTTTCTGCCCAAATTTTCCAAATCAACATGGAACTGAGTGAAGTTAAATAAATTGTTTTGTGCAAAAGGAATTCTTCAATTCATGTCACATGCCTTGTAGCTTTGTTTTCAGAAGGCAAGTATGTACAAAACCTTATTTTTTTTGTCTTATTATTAGAACATCTTTACATACATGATAAAAGGATACATAAGCACTCCCAGTGACTACACCCTTTGTAAAATTCTTCCCCTGAGTTAATATGTGATTTACCTCCAACAAGGAAATAATAGAAAACTAAGGGCTTCATTACAGACGTAATGATCTCCACTTTATTGATTTTGAATTGATCCAAAGTGAGATTTGGATAAGCCAATTTTTGTGCAATGTCTGGCTAAGGGATAAGCTTTAAGAGATAAAGAAAGAAAAAAACCAGGCTAGTTCCTGTTATATAACTCCTTAGGTGTGAGACCACTGGCAATTTTTTTTTTAACCTACAAGAACTTCAGAAAAGGAAGAACAATTCACACCTAACTTCTGGAATAGTGAAATGACAGCAATAAAACTCAGAGCTGAGTTCATAACATTTGTGACAGAGGTCTGACAGAGTGGAGTTTTCTATCTGTAAACTAACATGTTTCCTTCTCCTCCCCAAGTCTGGGTTTAGTAAGTTAAGATGATTATTATTTTGCTAAAACAGGATTCCCTTCAAAGAACTTCTGTTTTAATAGGAGAGTGAATAGCACATTAAACCGAAATAGATGACACCATGCTAGTGTCAGATGAACCTGACTGAAGCCAGCACACAGGGTTCATCATACGATTTTGTTCTACTTTTAGGTATATCCAGATTTTCCATAATAAAAACTAAGTCTTTAATTTTCATAGTTAGACATGTACTGACAGAAAAATACTAAGACCAAGGCTGGGAATGTAGCTCAGTTGTAGAGCACTTGCTTAATTTGTGTGATCCCAAACACAATGAAAAGGGGGCCAGAGAGATGTCTCAGTCTCTAAGGCACTTGACATGTAAATATGAGGACCTAGTTTCAGATTCGAAGCACCCAGGTGTGTTTTAGAAAAGATCAGGGAAGGCATATAATGCTAACTCCAGGACTGTGGGAGAGGAGACAAGAGTCTCCCTGGAACTTTCTGACTAGATAGTCTAGACAATCGGTGAGCTCCAGGCCCAGTGTCAGACTCAATTTCAAAAGAATGAGGTCAATAGGCTAGTGAAGTGATTTTGTGGGTAAAATCACTTTCTGCCAAGCCTGACAACCTGGCTTCTATCCTGGGAACTCAGCTGGTAGTAGAAAGAGAGAAGGAATTCCTAAATAGTATCTTCTGACCTTCACAGATACAGCAGGGTACACTGACACACACACAGACACACACTGACACACACACAGACACACACTGACACACACACACACACATACAGACACACACACACACACACACACACACACACACACACACACACACACACACAGACACACACACACAGACACACACAGACACACACACACAGACACACACACAGACACACATAGACACACACACACAGACACACACAGAGACACAGACACACATACACAGACACACACACACAGACACACACAGAGACACAGACACACACACAGACACACACACACAGACACACACACACACACACACACACACACAGACACAGACACACACACACAGACACAGACACACACACAGACACACACACACAGACACACACACACACATACACACACACACACACAGACACACAGACACACACACAGACACACATAGACACACACACACACACACACACAGACACACACACACACACACACACACACACACACACACTGAGAGATAGGTGAATAGATAGATGTGAAAAAATATTTTTTTCAAGTAAGGTAGAGATAAATAGAAGAAAGTGGCCTGGCATTGGCTAGTTTTTTATATACATGTATATGTTTATAAATACATATGCACATAGCACACTCAAAATAAATATATAAGTTTTGTCTGTATTTTATTGGATATATTTTTATTTACATTTCAAATGTTATTCCCTTTCCCAGTTTCCTGTCCATGAACCCCCTATCTAATTGCCCTCTCCCTTCTTCTATGATGGTGTTCCCCCTTCCCAATCACCCATCCCTTCCTGCATCTCCGTCCTGACATTCTACACTGGGGGGGGTGTGTGTGTGTCTAGCCTTGGCAGGACCAAGGGCTTCTTCTTTCATTGGTGTCCCCAACAAGGCCATCCTCTGGTACATATGCAACTGGAGCCATGGGTCTTTCCATGTGTACTCTTTGGGTAGTGGTTTAGTCCCTGGGAGCTCTGGTTGGTTGATATTGTTCTTACAGGGTTGCAAGCCCTTCCAGCTCCTTCAGCCCTTTCTCTAATTCCTCCAACAGGAACTCCGTTCTCAGTTCAATGGTTTGCTGCTAGCATTCACTTCTGTAGTTGTCATGCTCTTGCTGCACCTCTCAGGAGACAGTATATCAGGCTCCTGTCAGCAGGCACTTCTTGGCTTCATCTATATTGTCTAGTTTTGGTGACTGTAAATATATATGAGCTGGATCTCCAGGTGGGGCAGGCTCTAAATGGCCATTCCTTCGGTCTCTGTCCCATAGTTTGTCTCCATACCCCCTCTTATGAATATTTCTGTTCTCCCTTTTAGGAATGACGGAAGCATCCACACTTTGGTCATTTTTCTAGAGCTTCATGTAGTCTGTGGATTGTATCTTGGGTAATATCCACTTATCACACTTATCAGTGAGTGGAATATATATATATATATATATATATATATATATATATTGTGATTGGGTTACCTCACTCAGGATGATATGTTCTAGTTCAATCCATTTGCCTATGAATTTCATGATGTCATGTTTTTGATAACTGAGAAGTACTCCTGTTGTGTAGATGTACTACATTTTCTGTATCCATTCCTCTGTCGAAGGGCATCTGGGTTCTTTTCAGCTTCTGCCTGTAATTGAACCGGCACCATTTGTTGAAAATGCTATCTTTTTCCTGTCTGTGTTTTAAACATATAATCTGTACCTGTTTCTGTTAGCTCCCAATTAATTGATACAAAGACCTACTAAGTTTGTTAATAAGCTAAAAGCCTAGGCTGGACAGATATTCATCTAGTCTAAACCTCTACACAATCTATTTCTTAGCCACATGGCTCTTTACCTCCAGTCTGAGTCTTCCCTGGTTTGATCTGTTCCATGTGTGTCTTCATGGTGAATTCCTTGCCAATTTGCTCATCACAATTCCTCCTGGATCCTCTGTCTCACTGACATCTCTTTGTCTTTTTACATGGTCTCTCTATATTCTTTTCTCTGTGGCCCTTCTCCTATCTCCTTCTCCTTGGGACCCCTGGCTGGAATCAGAAGTTCAGCCTTCTTATTTCCCCAGCCCAGCTAGTTGGCTGATCAGCTTTTTATTGACCAATCATAAGGTAATGGAGAAAAGAATTTACAAAGCACTGAAACAGGTGATGCTTCATAAAATAACAATACCAAAATCAGTATGGTACTCAACTCTGCCTGCTATGGAAATCAGCATTTGAGTATACAAGGATAATCTTTGCACACTGCACAAAAACATTTCTCTAGTGCATGAGTACATAAATCCAAGTCTAACAAGAACAAAAGAATAAATGTAGACCATTCAGGGTCATAAAGTGAGAGCTTGTCTCAAGAAAGGAAGAAAGGAAAAAAAGAGTGGATTCTATATAGCCTAACCTCTTCTTAGTCTCAGGGATCTTCTCTGGGTCTATGATGAGTGTGTTCTTGAATCCAATTACATTATAAGACTTTTAAAAGGTGGTTCAGTTATTAAGAGTGCATACTGCTCTTGAAGAGGATCAAAATTCAATCCCAGCACTCTTGTCATCCAGTTATGCCTCTGTTCCCCAGAACCATTGCAATCACATGCATACACATGTGGCCAGTGCAGCTGTAGGCATCACAGGTTCCTAGAAAGGAGGGAAATGGTAGACACATACATAGGACTATGGGTCCAGTTCAGGAAGGAGGAGATTTTTATTTTTCTCACTACTCTTTGTATACTGTTGGTCTAGCTACTAAGGATAGCTCAACAAGTAGAGCTTGAGTTGTCTCCTGGGCCCTTTTTCTGAGTTTCTTCTTCTGAATGTCCTTATTTTGTCTTGTTTTGTTCAGAAGGATATTCATCCTGAATATTCCATAATTCTGAGATCACGTCTGTGATCCTGAGAAAAGAACTGCAGACAATCTGGACACAGACACATAGACATATACACATAATTATGGGGGAAAGTATGAGGGTGGAAACAGGAGGAATCAGGTTCCTGTGGGGAGACTGAGAGACAGTACTGGAAAAGACAATTGTCTTGGGCTGTGCATCTCAGGATGAGGTAGAAATCCAGGGGAATGGAAACTCCCAGGGATCAATGAGGATGACCCTAGCTAAGATTCATAGCAATGGAAGATATGAAGCAGGAACCAGCATCAAACACAGCAGAAACCTGGAGGCAGGAGCTGGTACAGAGGCCATAGAGAGGTACTACTTACTGGCTTGCTCCTCATAACTTGCTTCGCCTGCTTTCTTATAGATCCCAGGACCACCAGCCCAGGGAAGGCACCATCCACAATGCTTAATCCATCAAAGTCTTAGTCCATAATTCCAGGATAGAAAAGTGCTAATCTTGCTTCTTGGCTTCTGTAATCCTGCTTCATGCTAACTGAACTGTGATAACCAGGTTATGTTTTTTTTGTGCATAAAGATAAAGGGTTGTAAGGCTTGGGGCTCAATGATTTAGGAAAGGTCACTTTGCAGCTACTGTCCAGAACAAAACTTTTTTTTCCCTGCTTTAAGAATGTCTGTGTTGGTCTTTGATAGGCTTACCTCCCAACATTGTGTGTGAGTGTGTGTGTGTGTGTGTGTGTGTGTGTGTGTGTGTGCATGCATGCGTGTGTAAATTCTTGACAGGAGGAGGAAATGTGAATTTGATCTGGAGTGAAAGAGGGGAATCTCTTCCCCCTATTCGTTCTCTTTGTGTCCGCGTATTTCTATCCTCTCTCTAGCCCACTTTATAGCCTGTGAACAGTACTTCCCCCACCACCTACCTTTTACAGAGCTAAGGTGCGGTGGAAACCTTATGCAGCATTTCTCTAGGGGTAGAATCAGCACTCAGTGATGTCGATCTCTTTGCCTTTGAGTTTGCTTGGAGCTCTGAGCGAGGGTAACTGTGCTCAAAAGAAGGCTGAGCACACAATTTATGGTATAAACCTGCATACCGTTGAGTGTGGAAGGCAGAGCTATTTATAATCAAGCCAAAAAGAAGCCAGGCGTGCAGCCAAGGAAAATTCATTGTAGGCAATTGCTAGGCAGGGGTAAAGCTGAGGAAATGTTCTTTTTGCTTTCAATAAGAATTCTGAAGGGTTTATTTGTATTAAGTATATTTAAATTAAAGGTATCATAGGACAGATTCAAAAGTTCATAGGAGGAGATCAGATTAGGACAACAGCAGTGCAGTATTGTCTGCCTTCTAGGGCTCTTGCACCGTATAATAAATTTATCTTCTTTGTGAATTAAAAAATAAAAAGGGAACTTACAAGGGAATTAGTTGAGTCTGTTTGAAGTACCTCCACCTTCCAACTGTGTTTCTCTCTAGGCTTTTTAAAAATTTCTCCTAATACATAATTCCAGGGAAGAATGGCTATTGGGGGAATGGCTGAGGGAATCGAGGCTATCAAACGCACAGAGGTGATTGCACCTATATCTTCTCAGACGGGTCTTCAAAGCAGCAGGCACAGAAAGTCTCATCTCCAACAGAAGCACTCACGTGTGGTCACCGTGAAGGGACAGAAGCAGGTTGAGGCTGGATAAATGAATCTAATTTCATGCCTTGACGGTTCTGAGTATCAGGTCCACATTTCTTTACTAAATGAGTAGCTATTCTGTTTTTTTTTTTTAAGTCATCATACAGAAAAATGGGTTTCACGCACAATTTTCACACATGTACGCCATTTTATTTTTTATTCACACTTGCACGCTATTGACACTTTTGTTCCATGGGTACACCTTGCCTGGCATGTCGGATGTGTGGCACCGAGTCTACAGCTGAGCCACTGTCAAGTGACTTTTCTTTAGTTTTTTTCTCCATCTTTATTAAATTGGGTATTTCTTCTTTACATTTCAAATGTTATTCCCCTTCCCAGTTTCCAGGCCAACATCCCCCTAACCCCTCCCCCTCCCCTTCCATTCCCCCCCCCATCCTCCTCCCCTTACTGCCCTCCCCCCAACAACTCCGTTCACTCGGGGTCCAGCCTACAGCACAACAGCCTGCACCCTGTTTGTGTTCTGGCAGATGAAAGGTAGCAGTCTCAATCGTTTGTATTTGAGACGATTTCCTGGAGCTCTTCTCAGATGTTCCCTGCCCATGGCTATGCTTCAGAGTTATTTTATATATGCCACCTTCTCATATCTTTAAGTCTCTGGATGGATTTTTCTATAGAGTGAGAGATACGGTTCTAGTTTCTTTCTTATGCTGGTATCTTGCTTTTACAGTACTAATTTTTGAGAGGATGGCTTTTTTCCAGTCTATGTTTCTGGCATTTCTGTGTCTTTGTTTTGTTTCTGTATCATTCATTCTATTCCTCTTCTGTCCTGTGTCAGTACCATGTTGTTTTGTCAGTATGGATCCGTGGTATAATGTAATGTCATGTACTGTGATGACCATGATGCTTCCAAAACCCTCAACCTCTAGGATTTCTTTGGAGATATATATATATATATATATATATATATATATATATATATATATATACACTATTTTGCATTTTCGTATCTATGAAGATTGTCTTTTCTATTTCTGTGAAGATTGTCAGTGGGCTATGATAGTGATTTCATTGTACCTGTAGGCCACATTTTGGTAATAGAAATATGTTTATTGTAAAGCCCTTGAGGCATGTGACTGGTCAGGATCCTCCCCACGAGGACTTCCAACAGCCAGATTTCACCTACAGAACACTAACAACCGTAACAGACCCAGCCCCTGCCCTAGAAATTTAAAAGCCCAATCTCAGGAGCTGAAATTCCAGTAATTTTTGGATTCCCCCCAAGCTCTGAACTTAAAATCTCACCAATCCCCACCCTGGCAATCTGTACCCTGGAAAGCTCCCCACCCCAGAAATCCTACATAAATCCTTTCTTCTGCTTAGTTCTCTGCTGTTTCTCACCTGAGCAGAGGCAGCCACCCTTCTGGGTTCTTCCTTCCAAATAAATCTTTTGTGTGAAGTTTGTTGCACAGTGTTACTCTGTGGTATTTCTTGGCTCCTGGCTGCCAGGTTACCTTTCCCTTCAGAGCCATAATACTTTGGGAAAACCCTCCCCTGCTCACCAGAGCAGAGCTGTAACACTTCCATTGGTGAATCCTTTACCCTCAGAGATGTAACAATTACACTCATGATGTAAGGTCTGCTTATCTATGAGCATAGGAGGTCATTCTATCCTGTAGTGCTTACTTCAATTTCTTTAGTGTTTTAAAGTCCCATCTTACTTCTTTAGTTAGGTTTATCCCTAAATATTTAATATTTAATTATATCTATCTATCTATCTATCTATCTATCTATCTATCTATCTATCCTCTATCTATCTACAGTGTGTGTGTGTGTGTGTGTGTGTGTGTGTGTGTGTGTGTGTGTGTGCATATGTGGGAAGTGCATACATGTGGAGGTCAGAGGGCTACTTGTAGGAGTTGATTCCGTCTACCATGTGAGTCCTGGGCATTAAACTCAGACTTGGTGGTGGCACTCACCTTTACCCACTGATCCATCTCACTGGTCTTAGTATTTTATTTTTTGAAGTAATTGTGAATGGTATTGTTTTTTCTAATTTCTTTCTCAGTACATTTACCATTGGTATGCCAAAAACCCACTGATATTCATATGTTGATTTCTTTTGGTGTTTTATAATGATTTTCATTATTTTATTTATTCTTTTTGAATTTATGCATGTATACAATACATCTTGATCATATTTACCACCCATCACTTTTTGATGCTCTCTCTGAACACACCCCTTTCCACCTTCATTTCCTCCTCCTCCTCTTCCTCCTCCTCTTCCTCCTCCTCCTCTTCTCCCTCCTCTTCTTTTCCTCCTTTTTCTCTTCTCCTTCAGATAATCCCCAGAATCTGATTAGTTCTGCCCATATAGTGGAGCATATTCCTGAAGAAAAAAAAAGATGCTCCCTTCCCCAGAAGCCAACAATTGCGCATAGCTTCTCAATTGCTATTGCAAAGGAAGGCACATCTTGCCTGGATGGTTGGTATTGTAACATATAGGGTATAATGGTAGGTTAAAAAATATGTATATGTATATATATATATGTATATATATGAAACATATGTGTGTTTATGTTTTTCCTCCCTGAGAAACTTGAGTAACATTTTTGGAAGAGTGGAACCATCTGAAAACATGTTAGACATGCAGGTGTGCAGGTCCTACTCTAGACATGGTAGGTCAGAGTCTATATGCCACACACATCTCATTTAGGATGGGAAACACTGTACTAGAGAAGCAAACATCTGATTAAAGTAGTTATCTACTAATAAAAATTTAATAAGACTATTGGAGGCTTACTGCCTCCTAAGTAGATATTTTTTTTCTTTTCTCTCTCTCTCTTTTTTTTTTTTTCAGAGCTGGGGACCGAACCCAGGGCCTTGCGCTTGGTAGGCAAGCGCTCTACCACTGAGCTAAATCCCCAACACCCATAAGCAGATATTTTAATGGTTCTGAATCTCCTTGTAACTTTGGATACCTCATGGATCCAAGTGGAATACCAGTTAATTTCAGTAGTTCCTTTTAGTTTAACCTCATATAACCATCCTAGTTAACAAGATTAGAAATGCTGAGAGAAATGTTTAATGCTACAGATACCTCTCAGAAGGATTAAATGTAGAATATAGAATAACCTCTACCACTCAGTAATAAGGGAAATAAATTAGTGAAAATGAGTAAAATATTTGAATAGACACCTTTGCAAAGATGAGTAAACACTGTTAAACACTAGTCAGTGCAAAGATACAAAACTTTTTGTATTTAGTTTAAATGATTTATTATTGTATTTTGTATGTATGAGTGTTTTTGCCCACATACGTGAATGCACACTGTATGAATGCTTGGTGCCTTTGAAAGCCAGAAGAGGGTGTTGGATTCCGTGGACCTAGAATTATAGGCAATCGTGAGCTGCCATGTGGGAGTTGGGAACCAAACCAGGGTCTTTAGCAAAAGCATAAAGTGCTCTTTCCAGCTGAGCCTTCTTTTAACCCAAATGTCCACCAATACAAATTGCGTAAGATCCTCTGGTACATTCATATAATGGAATACACAAAAAACATATTTAACTGCTGCCAAAAGCGGTAAAATTGATGAGTTTAGAAAAATACCACACAGAAGGCAAGCTTTTTTTAAACAATTTATTTTATGTATGAGTGCACTGTTGCTGTCTTCAGACACACCACAAGAAGGTGCCAGGTCCCCATTACAGATGGCTGTGAGTTACCCTGTGGTTTTGGGAATTGAACTCAGGACCTCTGGAAGAGCAGTCAGTGCTCTTAACCACTGAGCCATCTCTCCAGCCCAGAAGGAAAGTTTTATGTTGAACGAGTACTTATTATATGAGCTATTTATTTGAAATTCTAGCAAAGAGGTCTCTTCTAACGTAGTGCAAAGTAGATAACAGATATCAGGGAACAAAAGTACCAAAGGCTTGACTAGAAATAGGCATAGGAGAACTTTGCAGGATGATGAAAATATTCTATATCTTGATTATTACAGTAGTTACAGATGTGTATGACTTGTTAAAACACATTGTGACATATACTTTTAATTGAATAGACTTTATTATATATAACTTAATATTCAATAATATTAATTAAAAGTCCAAGTTGGAAATTGTGTTGTGCACCCACAATTCTAACACTTAGAAGTCTAATTCAGGAGGATTCCTACAAGTTCAAGAACATCCTGGTCTACATTGTGAGCTCCAGGCCAGCATAGTGGTAAATAAAAACAACAAACAAACACACAAACAAACAAACAAACAAAAACCCAAGAAATTGTTAGGTTCTTTTAGCTACAAATTCTGAGCATAGAAGTTGCAGAAGTTCATATTAAGGACATAGAAAACATTTTCAATAATATAGTAGAAACTTACTCATATCTAGGGAAAGTGATTTTCTTCCAGATACCAGAAACATTTAAAATACCAAACAGCTACCTCCAGCAGAAAGACAGGGTGAAGGATGGAGTTGCTATTCCAGTCAAAGCTCTGACCCATAATTCTTCTTGTCAGAAAGAAATGCAGGGATGGAAATGGAGAAGAGCCCAAGGAAAAGAAGGTCCAAAGTGGGTTTCAGCTCAAGGGGAGGCCTGAAGACCTGACATCACTAGTGAGGCTATGGGGCATTCACAAAAAGAGACCTCTCATGACTGCTTTCCAAAAGACCCAACAAGCAGCTGAGAGTCAGATGCAGATATATGCACCCAACCAATCAACAGAGCTGTTGACTCCTCTGGTTGAATTAGGGAAAGGCTGGAGGAAGCTAAGGAGGAGGGCAACCCTGTAGGAGGACCAGCAGTCTCAATTAACCTGGACCCCTGAGATCTCTTAGACACTGGATCACCAACCAGGCAGCATACACCAGCTGAGATGAGGCCTCCAATGCATATACAGTAGAGAACCCCCAAGGTCTGGGTTCAGTCAGAGAAAATGCACCTAACCCTCAAGAGTCTTGAGGCCCCCGGGAGTGGGGGATCTGGTGCTGTGGGGGTGAGAAGGTGAGGACATCCTTGTGGAACCAGGGTCAAGGAGATATGGGATGTGGAACCCTGGTGGGGGTGTGGACTTGGAGGGGAATAAAATCTGGAGTGTAAAAAAAAAAAAACAGATAAGATCAGAAAAGAATCTCCTCATGCCACAATACAGTTAAAATACTGACTACCCAGAGCAAAGAAAGTACACTTAAAGCTGCAAATTAGAGCCTATATATGAATACAAATCCATCACGATAACAATAGATTTCTTAACAGAAACCCAGGAGGGCTTAGAACGATGAATTTTATGTCCCTAAAGGCAACCAACAACACAGACCACAGTACATGGCAAAACTTTATGTTACTGTTGAAGGAGATAGAAAAACTCCCTGCAATGCATGACCTGCTCACCTGCCGTCATGGCTGACAAGGGAGCGGCCTTTGATGAAGCAGTGCAAGAACATGTGATCAACGAGGAGTACAAAGTATGGAAGAAGAATACCCCTTTCTTTATGATTTGGTGATGACTCATACCTTGGAGTTGCCTAGCTGAATTGCCCAGTGGCTTCCAGATGTGACCAGGCCCGAAGGGAAAGATTTCAGCATTCATGACTTGTCCTGGGAACACACACATCAGATGAACAAAACCACCTGGTGATAGCCAGTGTCCAGCTCCCTATTGATGATGCTCAGTTTGATGCATCCCATTACAACAGGGAGAAAGGAGAATTTGGAAGTTTTCGTTCTGTCAGTGGGAAAATTGAAATAGAAATCAAGATCAACCACGAAGGAGAAGTAAACAGAAACCTTGCATCATTGCAATTAAGACTTCATCCAGTGATGTTTTTGACTACACAAAGCACCCTTCTAAACCAGACCCTTCTGGAGAGTGCAACCCAGATTTGGATCCCTGTGGACATCAGAAAGAAGGTTATGGGCTTTCTTGGAATCCAAATCTCAGCGGGTACTTACTTCAGATGACCGTACCACCTGCCTGTTGGACATCAGTGCAGTTCCAAAAGAAGGAAAAGTGGTGGATGCAAAGACCGTCTTTACAGGGTATACAGCAGTAGTGGAGGACGTTTCCTAGTATCTGCTCCTCGAGTCTCTGTTTGAGTCAGTCGGTGATGATCAGAAGCTTATGACTTGGGATACTCATTCAAACAGTTCTTCCAAGCCAATCCACTCAGTTGATGCTCACACAGTTGAAGTGAATTGCTTACCTTTCAACCCTTATAGTGAGTTCATTCTTGCCACAGGATCAGCTGACAAAACTTGCCTTGTGAGATCTGAGAAATCTGAAACTCAAGTTGCATTCCTTTGAATCACATAAGGATGAAATATTCCAAGTTCAATGGTCACCTCACAATGAGACTATCTTAGCTTCCAGTAGTACTGATCGTCGGCTGAATGTTTGGGATCTAAGTAAAATTAGAGAATAGTCCCCAGAAGATGCAGAGGATGGCCCACCAGAGTTGTTGATTCATGGTGGTCACATTGACAAGATAACTGGCTCCTGGAATCCCATGAACCTTGGGTGATTTGTTCTGTATCAGAAGACAATATCATGCAAGTGTGTCAGAGAACATTTATAATGATGAAGACTCTGAAGGAAGTGTGGATCCTGAAGGACAAGGATCCTAGACATGTCTGCACTGATTTTGGACTCTCCCTGTTTTTCTCTGAATTCTGAGATGGATTAAACATTGATTTGAGACACAGATTTTGTTCAGCTATCCAACTACAATAGGTGCCACAGACAATGGTATTATCCCAAACCATGGGTATTTTCTACATCTTTTTTTCTCCATCTTTATTAAATTGGGTATTTCTTATTTACATTACAATTGTTATTCCCTCCCCTCAACAGTTCTATTCACTGGGGGTTCAGTCTTGGCAGGACCAAGGGCTTCCCCTTCCACTGTGCCCTTACTAGGCTATTCATTGCTACCTATGAAGTTGGAGCCCAGGGCCAGTCCATGTATAGTCTTTGGGTAGTGGCTTAGTCCCTTGGAAGCTCTGGTTGGTTGGCATTGTTGTTCATATGGGGTCTCAAGTCCCTTCAAGCTCTTTTAGTCCTTTCTCTGATTTCTTCAACGGGGGTCCTGTTCTCAGTTCGGTGGTTTGCTGCTGGCATTCGCCTATATATTTGCCGTATTCTGGCTGTGTCTCTCAGGAGAGATCTACATCCGGTTCCTGTCAGCCTGCACTTCTTTGCTTCATCCAACTCACTTTGCTTCTAGAATCTTTTGGTTTTAAGCTGTGAAGATGCCTGAGCCTCAGTGGGAGGGATGTGATATAGATGTCCCACTTATGGCTGAATACTCCGTTGTCTCTCATTCTCCGCATGTTGACCAGTTCTGTATCTCGGTGTTAATCTTCATCAACTTCAAGGAGAAGCTTCTCTGGTGAGGCTTGAGGTATGCACAGATTAAATGGGTATAGGAATAAGTCTTAGGAGTTGTTTTAGTCCTGTGTCATTTAGTAGAATAATTAGGTTCTCCACAAGACCTGTGACCTATCTAGCCCACAGGGTCATGGTCCCTGCATTTCTTAAAAGTCTATTGGGGGTTAAACCTTTTTTTTTTTTTTGTTTGCTTGCTTTGCACTTTAAATTTTGAGAAAGTGACAAAGGGCTTTGCTGTGTGGCACAGGCTGGTCAAACTTGCCATGTCTTAGGCTGGCCTCTAAGTCTAAGTTCTTCCCGATCGTTGGGGTTACAGCCATCTACCACCACACTGACTTGAGGCTATACTTTATCAACAAACTCTTATACTCTCTATTTGGCATCCCTGAAGGGCTCTAATAGGCCAGAGCATAGCAAACACAGCTCTGGCAGCCCTTGTCCTTCCCTTAGTCTCTGTCTTGCTAAAAACCATTAGATTACGTTCTTAGAGCTATCCACCAAGCTCTATTCCTCCTCCTAAGGGTGACTGACTACCCAGGCCCAGCTATCAAAGCATGGAAGTCCAGCAATTAAAAAGCTCCTTTTGAGGCAAAGTCTAGTACAGAGGCAGAAGGAACACCCATTCAGAGCCGGCCACATGTGGCCCATATATCTCCCCAACCACCAAACTAGATAAGATGGATGAAGCAGGGGCTGGAGAGATGGCTCAGCGGTTAAGAGCACCCGACTGCTCTTCCAGAGGTCCTGAGTTCAATTCCCAGCAACCACATGGTGGCTCACAACCATCTGTAAAGAGATCCGATGCCCTCTTCTGGTGTATCTGAAGACAGCTACAGTGTACTTATATATAATAAATGAATAAATAAAAAAAAAAAAAGATGGATGAAGCAAAGAAGTGCAGGCTGACAGGAACCAGATGTAGATCTCTCCTGAGAGACACACCCAGAATACAGCAAATACATAGGCGAATGCCAGCAGCAAACCACTGAACTGAGAATGGGATCCCTGTTGAAGGAATCAGAGAAAGGACTGGAAGAGCTTGAAGGGGCTCGAGACCGCATATGAACAACAATGCCAAGCAACCAGAGCTTCCAGGGACTAAGCCACTACCCAAAGACTATACATGGACTGACCCTGGGCTCCAACCTCATAAGTAGCAATGAATAGCCTAGTAAGAGCACCAGTGGAAGGGGAAGCCCTTGGTCCTGCCAAGACTGAACCTTCAGTGAATGTAATTGTTGTGGGGCAGGGCGGTAATGGGGGGAGGATGGGGAGGGGAAGCCCATACAGAAGGGGAGGGGGACGGGTTAGGGGGATGTTGGCCTGGAAACTGGGAAGGGGAATAACAATCAAAATGTAAATAAGAAATACTCAAGTTAATAAAGGAAAAAAAAAAAAAGCTCCCTTTTGGCTACCCCTAATTAACATGCTTAATCAAAACAAACCAACTCATTCTAATATAGGTTTCCCCTTTCCCCTTTACAAACTGCCATTTGTCTATGGACTACTTCTGTATCTCATCTATGCAGAGACATTCCTTTGTTCTTTGGTTCTTTTCCCCCAGGAGCTGGGGACCGAACCCAGGGCCTTGCGCTTTCTAGGCAAGCACTCTACCACTGAGCTAAATCCCCAACCCCCATTCCTTTGTTCTTACAGGACAAACATCTCTTCCCATCTCTTCCCCCTCTCCTTTGTTCCTTCTTCATTGTCTACCCCCCCCCCCAGTCTTTGTCTCTTTTCCTGCCCTTTGTCCTTCTGGGACAAATACATCTCCCTTTGTGCTTAGAACTTGATCTTAGGTGTTTTGTGCTGATCCCTGTCCTTCCAATCATCACCTCCTAGCTCTATCTTCCTTGCTACAGAGAGGGCTAACATATTCTTCCTTGGAAATGTAATTTGAATAGTTGTTATACTGTATTTTTGAGAAAATAGTAATAAGACGTCTGTAATGTTTAAAAATTCTGAAGGATTTACCTAATAGTTACAAAGATGTTAGGTCACATATGGAGGAAGCTATTAAGAGGGCTAAATATGGCCCAAGGTAATTTGTATCTGGAGGTTGCATGTTCCAATGTTTTTAAGGTATTGGCATTCTAATTTGACAATGAACCTTTTTGTATCAGCTCCTTCCTAGGAATTTTTGTTTGTAAACAAAAGACCACTTTGTACATTCTTCTCATTTTACCTGCCATGTCTTCTGTCTTCTTTTTTATGTTTTCTGACACAACTCCAAAATTCTTTTCAAGGCACTTTCAAAGACGCTCAGGTTCCCCATGGTCTCAGCTTCTCTCCACCACTGTGAAAGCCAGAGCTGCTCCTGTGAAGAAGTTCTGGTGGCTTCATTGTTATGGGAGCACAGTAGTTCTTCAGAACTGGAAAGCCACTATGTGTGGGTGCTGATGACTTTGCTCTTGTAGGTACTTCACTTGGATATTAAAATTTCTTTAAGAGTTAGTTAGGTTATGTATTTCACTTGCATGTCTGTAAACCACGCACATGCTTAGTTCCTGAGAAGGTCAGAAGAGATCACCAGATTCTCTGGATCTGTGGTTATATGTAGCTGTGAGCTGACACAAGAACATGTGCCTTTCACTGTGGAGCCGTCTCTCCATTCCCTTGCTTGGATCTTATAGTCTCATCTACATGTTCCCTTAGACATCGACCTCTGGCCAGTCTTTTAGTTTTGTCCTTTAGGCTGGATCAGTAAAAGTGGGGATTCGATACTGTCCCTTAGGATGCTTCAGTTGCTTAAACCTATAAGTGAGGAAGTCTGATTTTTCTTATACAGTGTTTAGCAATTTCATTTTTAATCAAGACAATATACTCAGAACCCAAGCAAGAATAATGTACTGGTGGTCAGTTATGACACAGGAAAATTTTCCAGTGAGTCCTTGTGATCATTAAAATTTACATTGGTGATGGAAATGAAGACTGAAATTCTGATTAAGAGCAATCAGAGGATATTTATGAAGCTTTTCTGAAGGCCACACTTTGTTCTCCCCATCATAGTTTAGAAGCTAGTTCTTGGGAAAGAGCATAAGTACAGAGAACAGAATCTGCATATGAAATCTCTGAAATTTTCTTCCAGCAGAGAAAAAGAAAGCTCTTACATATTACCATAAGCTTGTGACCACAAAGAACTGAAAATTAATCTCTATATTTGAAATAATAGATGAAATAAATGTAAGAGAAATTGATGTGTTCAAAACTCAGAGGAATGTCTATGTGGGTAGAGACAAAAAAGGTTTGATCAAGGCTCAGAGTGTATATATGCCTGACCTATAGTCAATATGCAAACAGGAACTATAGGAGGCTCACTGCTTAATCTTTCTGCTCAGGGAATTTGAGAAAAGCTATATTGTGGGGCTGTGACCAAGGAGCTTGAATTTGGCCTCAGGATCAGAGCTTAAGATGGAAGCGAAATTGGACATATGTATGTTATATGCTATGAATTAGGCTTTAGATGCATGTCCATGCAAATGCTGGGCTCTGATGTTCAAGTTCACAGCCTCCTAGAATGTACATCTCTGAGGGTTGTTTTCTGAGGGTGTCAAGAAACCATGCCCAGATTTATGTGGGAATGCCAGGGGAAAGTGGGATGAAGTTTGGGGACAAAGCACAGTGGTGGCAGTGTGCTGGTTATATTTTCTCAGTGATGTCACCCGATCTCAGACATACAAAACTTAAGGGAGGAAATTGTTGTTTTTCTGAGTCTAGGTTTCTCTGTGTGGCTGTCTTGGAACTCACTCTCAAGATTAGGCTGACCTTGAACTCAAAGAGATCAGCCTACCTCTGCCTTCCTGGGCTACCATGACCACTCATCATTACAAGGTTCATTTGACTCCAATTAATTCTGGATCTCTGGGAGGCAGTGGCAGTGTGATGCAGAGTCTGCTTCCCTTGTGGCGGACAGGAAGTAGACAGGAGTGTGCTTGAACTCTGGGCTTTTTCCTTTTCTCTTTTAATTTTCTGTGTGTTCCCTATCTGAGGGATGATGCTGCCTACAACCAGAGAGAACATTCTACACTTGATTATTCTCCTCTGGAAATTTCTTCCTGGATGCATTTGTGTATCTCACATATTTCTTCATCACTTCTTAGTCTAATCAAACGGACAAGATTAACCAGCATGGGAACTCATCAGGTATTGGAGGCAAAGAGGAAGAGATGGTCCAGAAGTGATGAAGAAGTCAGTGAAGGCATATGTAGAAGGACACCCACAAGAGGAAGGTCAGGTCTCAAGGAACAGGCTGTAACCAGGTTGGAACATGGAGTTTGAGACTGCCTAAGTAAAAGAAGTCCAGAATGGCTTTAGGGGTTGGTGAAGTGTTCTAAATTCAGAAAGTACCATTATCAACATGAATGCTGTGATGAAATGACATTATCAAGGGAGACGTGAATGCAGATAGACTCCAAGTCTCTGGATAGAGTGAGTATCTTGCTCCTTGAGTGTATGTTAATGTATGTATGTCCGTCCGTCCGTCCGTGTGTGTGTGTGTGTGTCTTCCTTTTTCTACCATGTAGAGTCAAGACTGAGCTCAGGCTTTGGCAGCAACACCTTTACCTGATGAATTATCTCTCTGGCACCTTATTTTCTTCCCCTTATTTTTTTTCTGTGAATATCTCTTTTTTATCAGATCTAGAATGAAATTATTTTGAAAAAAATACTGTGTGTGTGTGTGTGTGTGTGTGTGTGTGTGTGTGTGTGTGTGTGTGTGACAAAGTCTCACTATATAGTTCTGCCTAGCCTGGAACTTTCTATATAGACCAGGCCAGCCTCCAACATACAAAGATCACTATATCTGCTGAGATTAAAATGTGTGCCACCATGTTCAGAAAAAAGATATTTGCTTCTTTGAGACAGGGTCTTCCTATGTACCCCTAAGCAGTCTTGAACTCCAGATCCTATTTCCCAGCTTCTGGTGTGCCAGGATCACAGGTGTGTACCACTACATCCTGCTTGAAGCAACTTTTATGCTACATTATTCTTCATTAGAAGTTGCCAGAAATATAACATTTAAATAAATTATTTATATTCATTCAGACTTTAAGTACTTAGTTCTTAAGATGCTATTCACCATTTTTAAGATATAATATCATAAAGGTAAAATAACTGTGAAGATTATTCTCCCCTCTTCTGACAGGTAACCTTTAAATCTGTTTTCTTCCCCAGTGTTTACAATTTCTTTATCTCAGAAAGGGTCAGACTTCAGAACTAGAAGGAGAGAACTCCCAAGAAACATGTAATTAGAAGTAATCGTTATTCTCTTTTACTGTAATTACTGTGCCACTTTAGAATTTCAGTCTGCCATTTCATGATCCTTCTTGACACTGACAGGATGGAAAAAGTTTGGTACAAGCTCCTAGAAAAGAGTAGAGAGACTTCTCGAAAGTGTTTAATTATGTGGCCTGGAATGGCTGGTGCAGAGAGAGTCAGCATGCTCAGGATGTTTACCCTGTTAGTCACCATGCCTTCTCTACCAAACCTGCATTAATAGACGTCAACTCTTCCCCCATCGTGTCCTTCATTTAGTGTCTTGTTCACCCAAGTTCTGAATAATTTTGATGCTTTGTTGGAGAAGTATGCGTTCCTTCTGAATATCCTATGGATTAAATAAAAGATGGTAGAGGTATTCCTTTAAAATAATAATTTTATTACATTTTTGAAAGCTGTGTGCATTAAAAAAAAATCAAGCTTTTACTTTGACAGCTTCAGGCTTGTGTATAAAGGCTCTCTGCTTGGCCTTGCCCTCACCTTCTCTTATCTTCCTCTGTCCCGTTCCCATCCAGTCTGGTCTACTGGTCTCCTTCCCACAGTGATGGCTTTGTTTCGTTTGTGGCTCTCTGGGTTTTCCCCAGGGCCTTCTGTGTGGCCGTGGTTATGGCACTATCTACTGAAGCCTGCTAGGTTCCCCAGTGGGTGTACAATTGAAGATGGTGCCTTCCCAAGAAGACATGTCTTTGCCAGAAATTTTATTGGCAAAGTGTGTGAACCAGGGTGTCTAGCCTGACTCATTACTTGAGAGAACAAAACCACACAGCTTTGAATCATTTGTTCCATATTCTATCTATTTTCTAGGCTCGGTAGCTAATTGTTTTGTTTTTCCCTTAGCTTTTCATATATTCACTAAGCTCAAAATTTCATCAATATTCAGAAGATAGTCAAACTTCTGTCTTCAGCTCAGTTATTTTCTGAGTCCAATTACACGAATTTCCACTTAGATTACTACACTTATATTTCTTTGTTTTCCATCAAATTCCAACATAGTTTTTATTTAACATTTATTGATTCTTTGTGAATTTTGCAGCATGCACTCCAAACCCTACTTATCTCTACATACTTTTCAACCTGCTCTCTGCCTTTGCAACTCCCTCTGCACCAAAAAAAAAAAAGCAGTAGTGTGTCACAGTCACAGTGTGTCCCACACTGTACATTTTGCCCACACTTGTTTACTTGCAAATGTTCATTGCAATGAGTCATTGGTGTGGTTCAAGTCCTCTGGTTTCTGTTGTACCATCAATACTGGATCCTCACTGAGATTCCTCTCGGAAATTCTGTTATTGCCCCGTGTCGTGGAGATCCTACAGTTTTGGATCTGTAGAACCTGTTCCTTTACATGATTCTGCAGTGCATAGGTGGGGTAGATGTTGGGTGGGCCAAGTCAAAGCTCTGGGTGATAGACCTGGGTGGTAGCTCAGCCAGTCAGGCTGCCAGCTCTCTACCATCCATAGCACTAGGTTGAGCTCTCCAGCACAGCCCTGGCAAACTCACCTAATGCTGAAGCTGGCAAGGGGCACAGCCAGCTCTTCTGCTCACATGTCTTCAAGGATGCTCACTCTCAAGTTCCACAACCAGGGCCAGCTCTCCTGTGCTGCCTAGGTAAGGGATAGGGCCTTCCCTTTTGAATGTTGCAGCAAGCAGGTGAAGGACAAGGCCAGATTTCCTGCTCCCACAACATCAGAGACAGCTGTCCAGCTGGCAGGGACAAAAAGGGGGTCATCTCTCCTCCCATACCACCACACAGGAGACAAGTGACAGGTCCAGCTTGCCCACTCTCACACCCTTGGGAGTTGACTCAACTATGACCCTTCAAAGCAGGACTAGCTTTGCTGTGCTTCCTGTGTGAGGTGTGACCCACTGTACCAGTTCTGCTCTCATGCCTTTGGGGCCAGGTCTCCCAAGACACCTAGGCAAGGGTTGGGGACTACTGTGCAGAGCTCTCAGACATCAATATAGTCCCTGGTGGCAGCTCAGACCAGGGATGTCTGCCAAGTTTTTGGTGGTAACTGCTGCAGGATCATGTAGCCAGACATGGCCCTCAGTGGCCGCATGGGCCAGGACCTCACTATATCCTCAAGAACCCTTAAATCGACAGTTTCATCTCTGTTGTGTTGTGCACACATCCTTCTGCTTGCCTTTCTCTTCCATCGTCTCACTGCTTACGTGCTCATTTTAGTGGCACCAGGGGCCCCTGGGTGTTTGGGGTCTTCTCAGGAATGCTCTGCTCTGCTCATGCTGTGTGATACTGGTCAGGGGTCATCTTGGGCATAGTCTGCCTGCCAGGACCTAGTGACAACAGGCTGGGGGTTGTCTCTGGCTTGATCTACCCACCCAGGCCTTGTGGTGCTAGGGTATTTATTTTTCTTTTATATGTATGAATGTTGGCCTGAGTGCACGTGTGTGCGCTCTATGTGCAACTGGTATGTGTGGAGATCAGGCACTGGATTCCCTGGAACTGAAGTTACACAGAGGGTCGTGAGCTATCATGTGGTCCTTAGGAACCAAACCTGGGTCCTCTGCAAGAACAGCAAGTGCTCTTAACTACTGAGATATCTCCAGTTCCAAAATAAAATCTTGATTCCAAAGACGTTCTGCAGCATACTCTGTGGACTGCCTCATCTAATCTTTATAATCAACCATTTTTCACCCTCCTATTCTTATTGATAATGAAAAAGCTAACACTAATCTCCTGTTCACCCAGGTTGACAAAATGAGGACAAAGAAACAAAGATAGTCTGTCTTGATACCACTGGGAGAACAGAGACTTCTTAGAATTTCCTACTTCTGCACTACTTATGTACAACATTAAAAAAAATATTTGCTCTCTCCAGTTTCTTTTTGGAGGCACTCAGAGCTATTAGTTTTCCTCTTAGCACTGCTTTCATTGTGTCCCATAAGTTTGGGTGTGTTGTGTCTTCATTTTCACTAAATTCTAAAAAGTCTTTAATTTCTTTCTTTATTTCTTCTTTAACTAGGTTATCATTGAGTAGAGAGTTGTTCAACTTCCATGTGTATGTGGGCTTTCTTTCATTTTTGTTGTTATTGAAGACCAGCCTTAGTCCATGGTGATCTGATAGGATTCATGGGATTATTTCAAACGTCTTGTATTTGCTGAGGCCTGTTTTACGACCAATTATATGGTCAGTTTTGGAGAAGGTACCATAAGGTGCTTAGAAGAAGGTATATTGTTTTGTTTTAGGATGAAATGTTCTATAAATATCTGTTAAATCCAGTTGGTTCATAACTGCTGTTAGTTTCACTGTGCCTCTGTTTAGTTTCTGTTTCCATGATCTGTCTATTGCTGAGAGTGGTGTGTTGAAATCTACTACTATTATTGTGTGAGGTGCAATGTGTGATATGTGCTTTAGTAAGCTTTCTTTTATGAATGCATTTGGAGCATAGATATTCAGGATTGAGGGTTCATCTTGGTGGATTTTTCCTTTGATGAATATGAAGTGTCCTTTCTTATCTTTTTTGATAACTTTTGTTTGAAAGTTGATTTCATTGGATATAAGAATGGCTACTCCAGCTTCTTTCTTGGGACCATTTGCTTGGAATATTGTTTTCCAGCCTTTTACACTGAGGTAGTGTCTGTCTTTGTCACTGAGGTATGTTTCCTGTAGGCAGCAAAATGCTGGGTCCTCTTTACGTATCCAGTCTGTTAATCTCTCTTTTTATTGAAGAATTGAATCCATTGATATTGAGAGATACTGGGGACCAATGATCGTTGTTTCCTGTTATTTTTGTTGTTAGAGGTGGAATTATGTTTGTGTGGCTATCTTCATTTAGGTTAGTTGAAATTAGATTTTTTTTGCCTTTCCTAGGGTGTAGTTTCCCTCCTTATGTTGGAGTTTTCTATCTATTATCCTTTGTAGGACTGGATTTGTGTTAAGAAATTGTGTAAATTTGGTTTTGTTGTGTAATATCTTGGTTTCTCCATCTGTGGTAATTGAGAGTTTTACTGGATATAGTCTCCTGTGCTGACATTTGTGTTCTCTTAGGGTCAGTATGATATCTTCCCAGGATCTTCTGGCTTTCATAGTCTCTAGTGAGAAGTCTGGTGTGATTCTGATAGGTCTGCCTTTATATGTTACTTGACCATTTTCCCTTACTGCTTTTAATATTCTTTCTTTGTTTTGTGTTTTGACTATTATGTGACGGGAGGAATTTCTTTTCTGGTCCAATCTATTTGGAGTTTTGTAGCCTTCTTGTACATTTATGGGCATCTCTTTAGGTTAGAAAAGTTTTCTTCTCTAATTTTTTTGATATATTTTACTGGTCCTTTAAGTTGGGAGTCTTCATTCTCTTCTATACCTCTTATACCTAGGTTTGATCTTCTCATCGTGCCCTGGATTTCCTGTATGTTTTGGGCTAGGAGCTTTTTGTGTTTTACATTTTCATTGATGGTTGTTTCAGTGTTTTCTAGGGTATCTTTTGCCCCTGATATTCTCTCTTCTATCTCTTGTATTGTGTTGTTGATGCTTACATCTATTACTCCTGATCTCTTTCCTAGGTTTTCTATTTCCAGTGTTGTCTCCCTTTGTGATTTCTTTTCTTTTCTTCCTTTCTTCCTTCCTTTCTTTCTTCCTTCCTTTCTTCTCTTTCTTTCTTTCTTTATGATTGCCACAGCAGTTCTTTTATTTTATTTATTTTTTTAATCTTTATTAACTTGAGTATTTCTTATTTACATTTCGATTGTTATTCCCCTTCCCGGTTTCCAGGCCAACTTCCCCCTAACCCCCTCCCTTTCCCCTTCTCTACAGGTATTCCCCTCCCCATCCTCCCCCCATTACCACCCTACCCCCAACAATCATGTTCACTGGGCTTTCGGTCTTGGCAGGGCCAAGGGCTTCCCCTTCCACTGGTGCTCTTACTAGGCTATTCATTGCTACCTATGCAGTTGGAGTCCAGGGTCAATCCATGCATAGTCTTTGGGTAGTGGCTTAGTCCCTGGAAGCTCTGGTTGGTTGGTATTGTTGTTCATATGGGGTCTCAAGCTCCTTCAAGCTATTCCAGTCCTTTCTCTGATTCCTTCAATGGGGGTCCCATTCTCAGTTCAGTGGTTTAATGATGGCATTCGCCTATGTATTTGCTGTATTCTGGAAGAGTCTATCCACATGTTGCTTTTTGTTATTTTTGAAATTTTCTATTTATTTTTGCAAAGCCATCTCACTTCCTCTTTTAGCCATGTTATTCAAGAACGCAAGAATGGAACCATGAGCCTGCTGGAAGAGAACCATTTCCAGTTGGAAAGAAAATGTAGCCTTTTAAACAGGCAAATGGTGCACATTTCCACATTATGTGGGTGTTGCTCTCACAGACACGAGTAGAATCATGGTTATCATAGCTTGGGAAAAGGCTGTACAAGAGGTGTAGATAGGAACTGGTTAACAAATCAGTGATGCCTTAAGATGGAAGCAAGGACTGCTCTTGTAGGGTGGTTATGTCTGACAATAATTAGGATTTCGAATTTTCCCAACATAAAGAAACGGTATATGTCTGATGTAATGGATATGCCAGTCATTGTGATGGAAAACTTAAATTTTCTATACATGTATTAAAATGTCATATAGTATCTCACAAATCACACAATTTGAAAGAATTGCACAATTACTTTCATGTATTTTAAAATGGGAATTGTGGGTTTCCCTGGTGCTGTTTGTATTTTGATGCTAATTACGCTTCTCCAAGAGGGGCTGCCTAGGATGAGGAGTGAAATACAGTACTTGTACTCAGGTCACTTCATCGGGACTTTCTTCCCATTTTAACTTGTAAAATAAAGGCTAGAGCTGGTGATTGGGCAGGGGAAAGGAAGGTGGAGCTGAGGAGTTGGGGGGAGAGAGAGGAAGAAAGAAGGGGACGATGGGGGGAGGAGGAAGCAGAAGGAAGGTGGAGCTGAAGCTTGTGGCCTGGAGAAACCGCAACTTTCAAGGGATCTTGTAGCTGGGGAATAGAGTAGTGATAGAGCTGTCCAATGTAGGCGCGCAGCTTGTATTCATATTAATTGAATTGTGTTTTCTTTGCATGGGCTTATTTGAGTTGGAGAGTTTACTGCAACAGGGAATGCAAGGAAATGAATGTTTTAGACTTGCCTAAGTAAAAGACAAAAGAAAAGAAGACAAAAAAGAAAAGGTAAAGGATAGTCAGGTGTGAATTAGTACATGCTTGTGTTCCTAGCACATGGGAGATTAGAGGATCGCTAAATCAAGGTCAATCTGGGCTATACAGCACATTTAGGCCATTCTAGGTAATGCATAGGAAGACCTTGTCTCAAAAAAAAAAAAAGACGAGAGAGGGAAAGAGAGAGAGAGAGAGAGAGAGAGAGAGAGAGAGAGAGAGAGAGAGAGAGAGAGAGAGGAGATTTTCTTCATGGTACTGTGATAACTTTTATGAAATTTATTGGGCTGTTAAGAAAAAGAGACAAAAGTAAACAGAGGATCAGTTGGTTAGAGGAAAGGGATGGTGTGCAAGAAGGTAATGTGAGTATGACCAAATGTATTATGTACATGTATGAGTAATGCATGATAATAAAATAAAATAAAAGACAAAAATCTGTCTTGAGATATAGAGTACATCATACTTAATCTCCACGACAATTCATTAAATTACCTATGTGCATCCTGGTTTGTTAATGAGAAAATGAACTTCTGAGAGATTAATATACTAACCTTCTCCTGTCCACATTAGAATACTATATTATGTGTAAGAAGTATTAGCTTGTAAAAAATCAATTTGTGGAGTGTCCTTACCATATTAATCTCTGCTCAACAATACATTTATTATAAACATTGTACTTCAGTAGGCAAAACTTTGGTCTCAAGAAAGTACATAGTCATTTATTAAAACTGTTGAGTGAGCAGGGCACACATTGGTATAAAATGTTGGCGATGGTGGTGGCTGAAAGATTTATTAATTGTTATTGCATGTTGCTGGATCTGATAGGCTAATCTTAAGATGTACTTCTTAAAATTCACTCTGACTAGGAATCCCTTTCTTAATTGCAGATTATTATTTGATTGCAGGTTTTCTGAATAAGTTTTTAAAATTTTTATTATTTCTGTGTGCATAGATATTTGCCTTCGTGTGACTTCTGTGCATTCCATTTAGGCAATGCCCAAAGAAGCCAGAGAAGGGAGGAAGATTCCCTGGAACTGGAATGACAGACGGTTGTGAGCTGCCATGTGGGTGCTGGGAATACAAAATGACTCCTCGAGAAAGAGACCAGTGCTCTTGACCATTGAGCATCTCTCCAGTCCTGCAGCCTGTTCTTTAACCAGGCTCGGGTGGAGTCTAGAAATTCTGCATTTCTTGCAAGCTTCCAGGCTTAGCCATAGGTTCACCCTGAGTAGCAAGAGGCTAGAGTATCAGGGATGTGAATTTTCTTTGTTCTTAGAAAAACATTTTACTTTTAATTTTGTATGTGTAGTGGGACTGGGGTATGTGTACATGAATGCTGGTGCACGTGGAGGCCAGAATCAGGCACTGGGGTTACAGGGAGTTGTGTGCTGCCTGATGTGGGGTCCAGGAACTGAACTCTGGTCCTCTGCAAGAACAGCAAGTGCTCTCCGTCGCTGAGTTCAGTCCTGAGTGATTTCAGTTGCCACTGAGTATAGCAGGACACTGCACTAAAGAAAATTCATTGACACATGAAAGGATAAAAGCCTGACAAAAACAGAGGCAGATGCTTGCAGTCAACCACTGAACTAAGAACATAAGAACCCTTAGCAGAAGTGGTACTGGCTGTTGTTACCTGCCGGGAGAGGGAGAGGCAGATTTCTCTAATAATGTACTGTTAGTCCGCCATGATCCAATGGAAGGCCATGCATCCAAAAACATGTGCGCAGGAAAAATTGATCATGAATAACAACAACAAAAGCCCCTTGACAGGACCATTAAACTACAAAAGCGGTCCCAGTGGAGGAGTTAGAGAAAAGACTGAAGGAGTTGAAGGGGTTTGCAAGTCCATAAGAACAACAATATCAACCAACCAGGCCCCCTCCCAACCCAGCTCGCAGAGAGGGACCTATGACTCCATCTGCATATGTAGCCGAGGATGACCTTGTCAGGCATCAATGGGAGGAGAGACCCTTAGTCCTATCAAGGCTCAATGCCCCAGTGTAGGGGAATGTCAGGGTGGGGAGGTGGGAGGGAGTAGTAGGTGGCTGAGGGAGCACCTCAAAGAAGCAGGGTAAAGGGGGATGGGATAGGGGGTTTCTGGAGGGGAAACTGGGAAAGGGGATAACATTTAAAATGTAAATAAAAAATGTCCAAATAAAAAGAAATCTGCATCGGAGTTCATGAGTCCTTTGAAGTTAGATGCTGTCTGAGATGTGGATGAAGAATCATCCTTACGGAGGAGCATCTTGTCAGCAGTGGCCAGGAGAGGCAAAGGATGAAAAATTCTATGACAACATGCAAAAGTCAGGAAAAGAATGCCTTGTTTTTCTGTAGTGCCATATTGGATTTGGGCCTGGCCGCTTTGTAACTGCATGGCCACAGTAAAAGTCATGGGATTGTTGGATAGAGGCCTCTCCCATGTATTTACGGCATAGGAAGAAAAGACCAGTAGTAAACACCCGGTGTCTCCACTGCATGACCTCTGCTGAGCCCGGCTGATGCCTGTGGAACTGACACACCTGGACCACACCTGGGTGGTGGTCAATTTACTTCTGCCTTTTGCTTCCTCAGCCTTTATCCTTGAGATTTAGGCTGGTCTTCTCGGATTTCTCCCTAATTAATTCAGGTCTCGTAGTTGGTCTTTTGTTACCGAAGTCACGAGCCAGGTAGTCACGAGCCAGGGTTTCCCACTGTACTTCCCAGTTATTTTCTACCTGGAGACTTGGGTATATAAGTGGTGAATAAAGCTACAGGAGTCTCTCACTATTCCTCCTCACTCTCACTCTTCTTCCTCACACTCACTCTTCCTTCCGCTCTCCATTTCCTCTCTCTCTCTCTCTCTCTCTCTCTCTCTCTCTCTCTCTCTCTCTTCTCTCTCTTCCTCTCCTGGCTTGACACGATAACCTGTGTGTGTGTATGTGTGTTTCTTTCATCCCGTAGGCTTTCGCCCGATTCTCGGTACTGTGTCGGTGCTGGCGCCGACATTTTTCCACCGTAGAAGCATCCTTGGTAAATAGCAGCCTGAACACAATATTTTTCATTCTGAAAAACATGCTTTTTTCTTTTCATATTAAAGTAGTCACCTTCATTATCATTAGATCTGCATCATCACTTTAATAAAGAAAAACTTGTTGTTTTATTAAAATCTCCAGGAAAGAGTGAGTGTGCCACAGTGTTAAGTTTAGAAAGAGAACTCAAGGCCATCGAAGACCGAAAGTCCAGCACAAGAAGATCCTGTAATACCAGTGCCCCCAGAGGTAGGACCGTATGGGTGGAGCTGGTGACTACAGAACAAGAAGCATTTTATTTTACTGTTTGTGTCTTGAGACAGGTTCTCACTATGCAGCGCAGGCTTGGTTTGAACCCTCTGTACAGCCTAGTTCGATCTCAAAGTCATTGTCCTCTTGCTCTGCATTCTGAAGGCAGTGGTGTTAAAGGTACTTAACCCACAGCTGAGACGCTTAAAAGGGTTTGTAATGAGATGTTTTTGGGAGTTCCTACAGTGTTTTTTGATGCTATGCAAAACTCTTCCTACAGCTACCCTGCTTCCCTACCCATTCAAGTCCAGCTCCCCTCCTCCTCATGCTGGAGTTTGGGTTTGTGAAAGTTTTGTATTTAATATTTAATTTTTATTTAATTATGCATTTATTTAATTTTAATTTAATATTTAATTAAAATTTTTGAGTTTGCTTATTTTTACTAAAAAAGGAGGAAAGAGTTTATTTTTTGCTTTTAGCTGTTTAGGAAAATCTATTTTTTTTAATTAGGCCATATATATCAATTAATTTTAGTGGTGAGAATAATTCAGATATCCAAGAAGTAGAATTCTTGAGTCCTTTAATCAAGTATGCTATGAGAAAAATATTCTCAGTTCCAGCAGGTACACTAATAGTGAGGGTTTCCAGAGAATTTAAAGAAATTAAACTTTTAGAATAGTTTTACAGAATGAAAACATAGTAGTAATTTTATAGGGAGTTTCTGCCCCTCTATTCTGGTAAGCTCTCATGTAAACAACACAGAGACCTCAGATTTTATTAACAAGCTGCTGGCATTACTGTAGGCAGGTTTGGGGTTCTTCTAAATTGACTAGGCTACTAATAACCAGATAAATGCCCCACTATCTGATCTGAGTCATGCTGTGTTCCATGTGTGTCTTCAGGGTGAGCTTCTTGACCATGTGCTCCTAGTTCGTTCTCATGCTCCATGATACCTCATGGCTACCTCCTTCTTCCTTCTTCTTTTTGTTTCTCCTCATTGTCCCCACCCAAGATTCCCTTCCTCCATCTATAGTCCCACATTCTCATCTCCCTTGCCTGTTTTAGGCGCTAGCTTTTTATTTACCATTCAGAGTATTGGGGAACATTCTTTACCGCATATTGGTCAATACAATGCCCATGTCCAGACTGCAAAATGATCTGATCTTGGGGTACAGAACTCAGCATCTGAATACACAAGATCATCCCCAACATGAAAGCCTATTCTCCCCGCTGCCAGGTCTGTTTGTATTCTCATGTTTGCTTTGGACTTCTAGGTTCAGGTGGTCTTCCTTGCCTCAGTTGTCTGTGGACCTAAGAGTACAATACAGGTATCTTACCACCATGCTTAGCAAAGTCATAGACTTAAAGGCAGTAACATTTTCTTGAATCTCGGTCCATGTAACCCCCTTTGGCTTTTGGAAGGCAGCAATGATAGCATGAAATTCTGTTGTCTGTTGGTGGTGAGAAGACAGTGTGGGTATAATGATTTAATTTTAGTAAAATGTAAAGAGATTGTGTGTGTGTGTATGTGTGTGTGTGTGTGTGTGTGTGTGTGTGTGTGTCTTTAGAATTGAGGACAACTTTCCCCATGCACTGGGTAGGGAAGTAACAAATTGTTATATCAGGGGTCACACACTTTAAAAGAACTCAATCTCCCTCCTTGAGAAGCCATCAAATATGAGAGCCTCACACAGGCAGAGTTCGTAGTTTGTGAACACCTCCCTATATGCTGGAGTGTTGACTGATTTGACTGTGCAGGCCTCATTCAGTCCCCTACAGCTACTGTGAGTTTGTGAGTGCAGTGGTTCTGCTATGCCCAGGAGACACAGTTTCTTTCCGTTCCACCTCTTACAATCATCCTACCCCTTTTTAGCAGTGGTCCCTGAGCCTTGGGGAGTGAGTGCAATGTGGCTGCTCCATCTGTGACTGAGCACATCCCAGTCACGCATTCTCTGTACTTTGACAAGTTGTGTGTTTCAGTGTTAACTGCTGTCCACTGCACACAGAAACCTCTCTGATGGAGTTTGAGAGCTGTACTGATTTACAGAAAGACAAATTTGGAAGGCAGTGTGATGCTATGTCCATTATATCCATAATAATACTAAGTTTATCTCAGGGGCTTATGAAGGGCTGTAATTTTTTCCTTTGTGCCAAAATTAAACCCAGGAGCTTGAGTATGTTGGGCAAGTACTCTACCCTTTGGCTATGAGGGCTGTGAGATGTGTGGCTGTTATCATTTGATGTTGGCATCTTGATAAGTGAATCCTACCTTGGTTGACTCTCATCATTTGTTCACCCTGGTTGTGCCAGACTTTTAAATGTTTGTTTAAACTTTACCTTTCCTATAGCTTTGCTTTTTTATATGTTTTTAGCTACTTGGATATTGATTATATAATTACATTTTAGGAAAAATAACTACTATTATTTAAGTAAAGTAGGCCTAGAAAAATAGTGAGTGACACTGATGCAATTATTTTTTGTTTTATTTTATTTTTGTTTTCAGTGTTGGGATTGACCCTGATGCTTCCTGCCACTGTGATTGACCTCCACCTCCATTCAATTTCTTTGCATGCAGTCAGTTTAGTGATGATGGGTTTTCATGGTGTAGAATTTTAGAGATTAGTTGAAGGTGATTTCTTTCTTTCTTTTTTTCTTTTTTTTTCAAATATTCCAGTTCTTCTTATGCAATTTTTTTTATCTTTATTAACTTGAGTATTTCTTATTTACATTTCGATTGTTATTCCCTTTCCCGGTTTCTGGGCCAACATCCCCCTAACCCCTCCCCCTCCCCACTCTATGGGTGTTCCCCTCCCCATCCTCCGCCCATTACCACTGTCCCCCCAACAATCACATTCACTGGGGGTTCAGTCTCGGCAGGACCAAGGGCTTCCCCTTTCCACTGGTGCTCTTACTAGGATATTCATTGCTACCTATGCAGTTGGAGTCCAGAGTCAGTCCATGTATAGTCTTTGGGTAGTGGCTTAGTCCCTGGAAGCTCTGGTTGGTTGGCATTGTTGCTCTTATGGTCAAAACTCTTTCAGTTCTTTCAGTCCTTTCTCTAATACTTCCAATGGGGGTTCCGTTCTCGGTTCAGTGGTTTGCTGCTAGCATTTGCCTCTGTATTTGACATGCTCTGGCTGTATCTCTCAGGAGACATCTATATCCTGTTCCTGTTAGCATGCACTTCTTAGCTTCATCCATCTTATCTAGTTTGGTGGCTGTATATATATGGGCCACATGTGGGGCAGGCTCTGAGTGGCCGTTCCTTCGTCTCTGCTCTAAACTTTGCCTCCCTATCCCCTCCTATGGATATTTTTTTGTTCCTCTTTTAAAGAAGGAGTGAAACATCCACATTTTGGTCATCCTTCTTAAGTTTCATATGGTCTATGCATTGAATCTTGGGTAATTTGAGCATTTGGGCTAATATTCCCTTATCAGTGAGTTCATATCATGTGTGCTTTTCTGTGATTGGGTAACCTCACTCAGGATATTTTCCAGTTCGATCCATTTGCCTATGAATTTCATGAAGTCATTGTTTTTGATAGCTGAGTAGTATTCCACTGTGTAGATGTACCACATTTTCTGTATCCATTCCTCTGTTGAAGGGCATCTGGGCTCTTTCCAGCTTCTGACTATTATAAATAAGGCTGCTATGAACCCAGTGAAGCATGTGTCTTTGTTGTATGTTGGAGCAACTTTTGGGTATATGCCCAAGAGAGGTATAGCTGGGTCCTCAGGTAGTGTGATGTCCAATTTTCTGAGGAACCTCCAGGCTGATTTCCAGAGAGGTTGTACCAGTCTGCAATCCCACCAACAATGGGATTCTTCTCCACATCCTTGGCAGCCTCAGTTGTCACCTGAGTTTTTTATCTTAGCCATTCTGACTGGTGTGAGGTGGAATCTCAGGTTGTTTTGATTTGTATTTCCCTGATGACTAAGGATGTTGAGCATTTCTTTAGGTGCTTCTCAGCCATTCGATATTCCTCAGCTGAGAATTCTTTGTTTAGCTCTGCACCCCATTTTTAAATAGTGTTATTTGGCTCTCTGGAGTCTAACTTCTTGAGTTCTTTGTATATTTTGGATATAAGCCCTCTATCAGATGTAGGATTTGTAAAGATCTTGGTTGTCATTTTGTCCTAATTACAGTGTCTTTTGCCTTACAGAAGCCTTGCAATTTTATGAGGTCCCATTTGTCGATTTTTGATCTTATAGCATAAACGGATGTCTTTGTCTAAAAGTCAGATACTCAGGTATTTTCTTCAAGGTTGAAAGGTTTGTTGTAATAATACTAGGACTTACTTGTAGGTCAAGGGTGGAGATTTCTTGTGGGAAAACTGATTTGTTAGAATGTGGCAGAAAACAAAATTCTTCACAGGAATTTGTTGTGTTTGTCAGGACAGGTTGCTTCTATATATCAACTTTGTGATAATTAACTCACTGTTATTTGAAGTAATCCAGCTCTTTAAAGGATATAATTTTTCTTGTAATCAAGAAATTATCAAGAGACCTAGTTTGCAGAAGTAACACTCTACCTATGAATTATCTCGGGTTTCTGAGAAACTATCAACACTCAAAAATAGGAATGGAGCTTTAGTGAGATCTTCTGATGTTCTGCTAATTATTGGCTGAGTGGAAACACATACACTTTCTCCTTTGTATTTTGGAAATATTGTCGAAGTGCTTTTATATATAAGGTGGTACTCCACATACTCCAAGTATGATTATTGTCGATAAAGAATTAGTATGTGTGCAGATAGTGCTCAGTGTGAGACACAATCTAGTCCAATTCCATGAAAACAAATGACTTTGTTAGAGATCAGGATGCCATGCTCTGCAGCACAGTTAAAATTTAATTGGGAAAGAGACTACTGAGTGAGGCTGAGGTGGCCAGCCAGTGCTGGAGCACCTGGGTTGTGAAAATGAAAAAGGATGGTGGGGAACAGTTTGAAGTTAAATTGGCTTCTTCACAGCTAGACCCATGCTGTGTGTCCTTGTGGAACATTCTTCTGCTTGTTACTATATGTGCATTTCTCTCTTCGGCTGACTCTTTTTTATTCTAAAGTTCATATCTGGTATCCTCTAACATCTTATTTTTTCTAGTCGGCTGGTTGCTTTAATGGTACTTAGGTATTCCCTAAGGACTAATGGTACTCCAGTTAAATTCTAATTAACCGCCAGAGTATGTGTTTACTCATTCAGAGAGCTAATGCTAAGAACTATGAATTATGCAGGGAGTCATTCATTGGACATCAAGACGGAACATGACTTTATCTTGTATGTGAATTGAACAACGACAAAAGCAGCCACAACACAGTTCTTGCTAGCAATGCTAGGTTGCTAGGTTGTTCAAACTCAGGGTTTGAATCCCAGAATCACTAATCACCCCTCCTTAAAACATCAACAATGGCAGACACATCCCAGTCTTGTTAGAAAGATCCATACACAAAACAATAAAAACTAATTGCAAAATTTGTTAAAATGTGAAAAGGTAGGGGATACAATTATTGAATAAGGAGCAAATGTTTGAGTCAACTGTGCAGATATATGTAATGAAATTTGACTGTAGGCAATATTGCACTGTAAGGGTGAGCATGAGAAAAGAAGGATAATCTGGAATGCCTAGCTGCAGGCCTCTGTCTTGCTGCACTTTTCTCTATTTGCAAATAGCATTCAGCATGCCACATTGTTTATTAATTTACTTGATCATTGCTTTTTCTCAGTAGGATATAAACAACATGGAGACAAATTTTCTTTTACCAGTGTCTGTAATGTTTACTGCATCTAAGTGGTCCTGATTTCCGAATTGGTCTTGAATAAGTCAAAGTACTGTCCTGTAGGAGAGAGTTAGGTTTGGCAGCGCTCGCCTACACGCCCAGCACTCAGAATACTGAGGAAGGGGAGATGGAATTTGAAGACAAACCTCACAAAGTAAGTTCAAGGCTAAACCAAGTTGCATAGTAAAATCTGATTTCAGACAACAGCAACAGTGGGACTACCACTCAGAAAACAAAAGAGATTAATGAAATATTAGCAATATTTATACAATGGTTGTAGCTCACATGTATAATCTGAAGGCTTGAGAGGCTGAACAAGACTCCAATTTGAGGCCATCCTGAGCTACAAAAATTGTCCTATTTACAAAATCAAAATAAGATAAAATACTAAGCAAAACAAAATAAGGCAAAAATAATTGTTCTAAAAAATTGAACTATTTGCCTGTGCCGACTGATGCTGGGCAACAAAGATGGCTGCGGGAAGCAGCAATTAGTGGGAAGATCGTAGGAAGCAAGCTCGAGAGCCGGAAAATGAACTTGACCTTAAACTAGTTCCCGTCAGTAAACTGTGTATAAGCTACAGTCACAGCAGTGCCACGATGGAGGCCACAATAGGTATAGTTCTGACACCACCTCCCCCCATTAAATAGATTAAGTCAAGACAGAAAGAATGCTTGAGACAACGGCAGTTGAAATTGAACAGCTTTTGACAAGGCTTACGGGAGTAAATGACAAAACGGCAGAGTATACCCACAGTGAGTGCAGGGGTGCCCTTACTGAACGCAGCCCTGATACACACGCTGCAGCGACGCAGAGACCTTCTGCAGGATTATACGCACGAATTCCATAAAACCAAAGCAAACTTTATGGCAATACAGGAAAAGGAGAATCTCATGGGATCAGTATGAAAAGATACTGAGTCATATAAACGTGGGTCTGGAGTAAACAACACGAGAAACGAACTGTTTCTGAAAGAGCATGACCGCCTTTGAAAGCAGATGAATTCTAAATTACACGTGGCTCTGACCTCTTTAGACTGAGATGAAGCCACAGGTTTTTTGTGCTATATTTTCTTATTTATTTATTTATTTATTTATATATTGGATTTTTAAAAATTTACATTTCAAATGTTATCCCCTTTCCCAGTTTCCCATCCATAAAACCCTATCTCATCTCATCTCCCACTTCTATGAGGGTTTTCCCCTACCCATCCACCCACCCCTTCCCACCTCCCCACCCTGACATTCCCCTATAATGGGAGGTTCAGCCTTGGCAGGACCAAGGGCTTCTCTTTCCATTGGTGCCCCCAACAAGGCCATCCTCTGCTACATATGCAATTGAAGCCATGGGTCTGTCCATGTGTACCCTTTGGATGGTAGTTTAGTCCCTGGGAGCTCTGGTTGACTGTTGTTGTTCCTGTGGGGTTGCAAACCTCTTCAGCTCCTCCAATGGGGACCCTGTTCTCAGTTCAATGGTTTGCTGCTAGCATTCGCCTCTGTATTTGTCATGCTCAGGCAGAGCCTCTCAGGAGACAGATATATCAGGCTCCTGTCAGCATGCACTTCTTGACATCAGCAATATTGTCTGGGTTTTGTGACTGTGTGTACATTGGCTGGATCCCCAGGTGGGGCAGTCTCTGGATGGCCTTTCCTTCAGTCTCTGCTTGAAACTTTGTCCCTGTATTTCTTCCTATGAATATTTTTGTTCCCTCTTCTAAGAAAAACTGAAGCATCTGCACTTTGGCCGTCCTTTTTCTTGAGCTTCATGTGGATTGTATCTTGGGTAATTCAAACTTTTGGGCTAATATTCACTTATCAGTGAGTGCATACCATGAGTGTTCTTTTGTGATTGGGTTACCTCACTCAGAATGATATTTTCTAGTTCTATCCATTTGACTATGAATTTTATGAAGTCGTTATTTTTGATAGTATGCTATTGTGTAAATGTACCACATTTTCTGTATCCATTCCTCTGTTGAAGGGCATCTGGGTTCTTTCTAGCTTCTGGCCATTATAAATAAGGCTGCCATGAACATAGAGGAACATGTGTCCTTGTTATATGTTGGAGCATCATTTGGGTATATGCTCAGGAGTGGTATAGCTGGGTCCTCAGGTCCCAATTTTCTGAGGAACCTCCAGACTGATTTCTTGTGTGGTTGTACCAGTCTGCAATCCCACCAACAATGGAGGAGTCTTCCTCTTTCTCCACATCCTCACCAGCATCTGTTGTCACCCGAGTTTTAGACCTTAGCCATTCTGACTGGTTTGAGGTAGAACCTCAGGTTGTTTTGATTTGCATTTCCCTGATGACTAAGGATGTTGAACATTTCTTTAGGTGCATCATGGACATTAGATACTCCTCAGTTGAGAATTCTTTGTTTAGTTCTGTACCCCATTTTTTGAAAGGGTTATTTGATTCTCTGGAGTCTAACTTCTTGAGTTCATTGTATATATTAGATATTAGCCCTCTAGGACTGGTAAAGATCTTTTTCAATCTGTTGGTTGCCATTTTGTCCTAATGACAGTATTCTTTACCTTTTCTAGTACTCATTACTCTGTTTTTAATTTTAAAAACAACAAAAGATTTCAGTTGCTTGTGCTTCCCTAGCAAGTAAGGAAGCAGAAGGTGAGAACCTGGGCTTTAGTGACTGCTAAAGCCAGATGACCAGCCGGACTCATAGCTGGACTCCTCACAGCACCAGGCTCTGTACATTCAAAGATGGCTTCACTTTCAGCCTTGAGATTGGATGTGAATAAAAATAATTCTTGTCCTTTTATTTAACACCTCTGATGAGAAATCAACTGTTTTTTGCTGATACTCTGTGATCTATATTTTATTCTGCGTCCTTAACTCCTGGCAGTCAAGAAAAATTCCATTTCCCACAGATTCTGTAAGATATTGGTAGGCCAGCCTCACGTTTGAGGTGGTCTGAAATGAAGAATGCTGTAGAAAGGGTATCTCTTTTCTGTTTCAGTTGTGAGCCCTGGGTCAGCTGTAGCACCACCAGCACATCAGAATTGCAGACCTTGTGAAGGAACTGGTCATTGCTTCATTATTTCTTCCATTGGGCTAATATTTGCTTGTACATGATAAAATTGCATTTCCACACAGCCCATCAGTGACTGTCATTGCCCCTAGTGGTCTCATATCATGTGAAGTTTAATACTAGGAGCTGAGGGAGGAACTTGATTCTCAGCGAGGTCTGCTTATGAGCCAATGTGAGATGACAGTGAGGGTGGCTCTCCAGGTCTTCCCATCTGTCAGTGTTGTGCAGCCTAGAGCAAGGGTTAGCACTGCAGCCTGATGCTACAGTACCCTTGGCCTGTGTAGATCTATCCCTTCCTACTCTGTTAGGCTTCTTCCTACTTCCAGGCCACAGGATGACAACTGAAGGGGCCGGTGACTCCTATCTGCACATATCTATTACTTTGGACAGTGACAGAATTGTGAATGCTTTTCAGGGTTAGCCATTTCTCAGCATCTATAAATTGGTAACTTGTCTTACTTAACTAGCAGATATTTTAAAGACTCCAACATCTTTGCTCACCAAGAAAGCAACTGTGTTCCCTGGGAATGTCCTCTAGCACATTGTCCCTGGGCAGTGAGAAGATATTACAGTGTAGCTCTTTACCATTCTGTGGTGTGGGGTGGTGCCTCTGGGCCATTTTGGTTCACTTACTGCTCATGGATAGACTGACACCCAGTCTGGGACTGACTGACAGGTTTGACACTCTGCTGTTGAAGTGTTAGTACATTTAGGGTATGATAGGCATTTGATATACTTTTCTTAATTATGGGGTTTATTTTTCTAAATATGGGTTAATCAGTTCGATGACTGGGTATGCCCTTAAAAGGAAATTAAATTTCCCTCTATGGACCTTAAAGAGTCAGGGAAGTTCATTTGTTAAATTATCTTTTAGAGAGAACAGAATTTCTCTTCCTGACACTTCATTATCTTTGGTTTTTTTTTCAAAGGGGCTTGATTGGCAGTTGTGCCTCAGCAAGATATTATGCGACTTTGGTTGTTGTATAGTGGGTATATATAAAATCCGAAGTATCATAAATGAAGTTATTTATTTAAATATACAGCCAGTCTTTTCTCCTGGTTTGATTGTGTGTTTCGTTCACTAAAGTTGACGAGTGAGCTAAGACCTGGCCCTGCTCCGCTGCCAGCACAGGACAGCAGCTGGCAGCAGATGGGCCGCCCAGGAGGCTATCCTCAGATGAACGAGTATGCTGCTTGTTTTCTTTTTGAGAGTAAATCAGTTCTTTCACGAATGCTAGCTGAAGATGCTGGAGTCAGGAGTCTGACCTCCCACTGTGATGCCCTAGAGGAAAGGCTGCTCCTCCCCTTCCAGTTCTGCCCTTTCCGGTTCCACCCTCTACAGGACCCTGTGATTGCCAGTTGGAACTTCAGTTTTATGACAGTCAATATCTTTTCAAGTTTGTTTCTCCTATTTTGGGCTTACCCAGTTATCAGGCTTAGGCGTTGGCAGTGAAGAATTTCTTATCAGAGCCTGAGGTAAGAGGATTGTTTTATTTATGATCCCAGTGAACTGTTGCTCCTGTAGCCATAGTTTTTACAATTTTTATAAAAATATATTTTTAGTAACTGTTCAAAACTTCCCACTTCACTAAAAGATATGAAAAATAGAAAGAAACAGCAGAAAATTCCAAATGTGTTTGTCTGCCCTAGCTTGAGAGCATCTCACTGTTTAGACCTGGCTGTCCTTGAACTCCTGCCTTAGATTCCTGAGACCCTTGGACTGCTATCTGATGTATATATACCACTAACCCTGGCTTTAAACAGTAAGTTTCTACATTTTCTGTATGTGTCCTAGTGACTTAGTGAAAATGTGGAGTACTTTGTTACTGAGAGCCACAGGCCAATGCAGAAGGATCCTCTGCCTCCTACCCTGGTCATTTTTTATTTTTCCCTTCTCCTTGATATCAACATTTACTTTTATTGAGAATGTCTTTTTGCTTCTTCCTGGTACTCAGATCAGACAAGGTGTGGGGACAAGGTGAGGAAGAGATGCTCGTGAGGACACTTTTGTACCTGGAACCAGATAGCTGAGTGCTATTTGCTGGGGTGTGGATATATGAGTAGAAAGCATGCTCGATGCTCTGAAGCACTGTGGGCCCTGTGGAGCTGAGGCACCTTGGCCTTCACCACATTACTGTCCTGTCTTATTGCTGATGATCTCAGCCCGAGGGGGTGGCTTTTAAGAATGGGTCTAGCCTTCCCAACTTCTAATACATATCTGTCATTAACTAGATAAGAGTTTTGGAACTTCATTGAGCTTTTGAACTTGTAATATTCAGTGGTTGGGATACATGGCCATGCCCAACTCATTTGTGGCAAACAAAACTACTCAAATGACAGATTGTGTGTTGTTCTCATTTCACAGTAAAGGGCATTATTTGGCCTGATCTTCAAAAAGATGTAACATTTCCCACTGTGGTCCCAAATTCCCTCATTCCCTTGTGTGCCCACATGCCCTTTTCTCAGAGGGAATCAGGGAAAAGAAACAAGGCCTAAGCATGATAATTTGGTAAGAAGCTGGGGAAGTTGAGCCATGTTTAAAGAAATTTTTTCAATCTGATTTAAAATCAAACTACCAAAATATCTGTACCACACCCTAGTAGCTCTTAGTGATGGGGTTCGGGTGGGTGGGTGGGATCAGTTCTGATCATACTTTATTCCAATGGAAAACGGTTCCTCATGAAAAATGCCAATACAGATTTTTAAAAATCTATTATTTTCCAAATGCACTTTCTAAATTTTGCTTTTAAAATAGCATCTTAGAACCAATATTATTGTATTTTTACTTAATTTTTGTTTTCATCTAAATGTGCATTTTCTGACTGTATAAAGAAAATTTGTTATATAATTTAATAAATTAAACATCTAAATAAAAAATGAACTATTTGACAATTTCATACATTTATAAAGTACATTCTGATTATTCTAACCTCACCCTCTCTATTGTCCTTCCCACTCTTATTTGCAAACCAACCTCCCTATAATTCCCTTTCAAACTTTATATCATTTATCATTTTTTTAAAGCTTTGCTGAGTTTAACCAGGATCATCTGTGTGATCATGGCTTTGGAACTCCATTACTACTTGGTGGCTACCTTCGTGGGTGTACAACTAAAGATAATGACTGCCCTTCCTTAGACTCTGTCAGTATCTAGCCTAATACCTGATTGTTGATGGACCCAGGTTTGTGTAGACTCACTGAGGTAGCCATAGCTCCCATGAGGTCATAACCATATTGTAATATTTCTTTTTTTCCTTTCTCTTTAATATCTAGGTCTATTAATTCCTGTCAATTTCCTTTTCCTTTTTTCATTGGCTTTATATTTTCCCTTTAAAATTTTTTAATTTTATATCCCGTTAACTAAAATTTGTGCTTTCCATGTATTGGAGCATGATTGAGTTACCAGGATCAGTTTAAGGAAAACTGACATTCTTTCCCCAGATACAATCAACTTTCCAGAGATCTTCTATTAGGGGTGGGAGCTTGTGAATCCCTTCCCATTCCATGTTTGAATATTGACTGGCTTGATTTTGTGCAAGTCTTGTGTAGCAACTACAGTCACTGTGACTTCATGCTTTGTCTGGAGTTGCTTGTTTGCTTTTTGTCTCTTACCATCTTTCTGGCCGCTGTATCATAATGGTTGCTGGGTTTTGAATGGATGTTTACCTAATATAGCTGCTCCATTTGTGGCTGAGCCATCCACAGTCACTTTTCCTCTGCTCTTTAACCAGTTGTAAATGTCTGTGTTACCTGCTGTCCACTGTACAAAGACATTTTTCTGATGAAGTCTGAGAATTGCACTAAAGTACCAGGGAAGAATATTCTTGGTTAGTACCAGCTTGATTTCTCCATGTCCTGTGAATGATGTACAGGGTGTTTTCAGCAATGGGGTCTTATCATCAAGTTATAGTGGGAGCCAAGAGTAATGGCAGTAACTTGTCTGATTTTAGGAATTTCTAGAACACCTGTGACCTACAACACAAGAAAAAGAAGATATATCTCAAATTAGAATAATCCCCTATGGTGTAGGTTTTGTTTATATATGTATATATGTATATATACACACCCACACATATATTCCTTTATACATATATTCATGTTTGTGTCCACACACCAAGGAATTGTCAGATGAGTTATAGGGGAGATCTATTTTTCTTTTTATTTCATTAATTTCTTCTCTGATTTTGATTATTTTTTCCCCTCTACTGTTTTAGGCATTTTTTATTTCTGTTATTCCCAAGGCATTGAGGTAAATAATTATGTTTTTTGTTTTAATTCTCTTTTTTTACATTTTTCATTATTGTGATGCTATTTCATTCTTGCAATTCATTGTGCCTATATGAAAAGAAGGATCCATAAAAATGATGAAGACAAAAAAAATTATAGGTTGTTGACATTATGAGACAAGGATTGAGCAAAATCAAACATTGTAAAATATTAAAGTTATTGGCAGGCATGAATAACATGTAACAACAAAGGCTTTGTATGTCATTTCACAACTCCCGTTCTAGTGTGGGAAAGTGATCTGCTCCAGAGCATATGACTGACAGACTGTTCACCTGTTAAAGGTAGTTGCCAACTTTTCTAGTGTAGTCTATAGTCAGAACTATATTTCAGACTTTCATAACATGTAGAAAATAGGGGGACCAAATGTGAATGACAACAGTGACTTTGAATATACAGTACATCTGGTGTGGTTCAAGGAGCTCTTATATATGCATTCATGACACTGTTCAAATTTAACTTCCTGCCTGAAGGATAACTCATTTTTTAAAATTGAAAATAGATTCTTCTCTCATTCAATACATTACTGACACAATTTCCTCTCCCTCTACTCCTCACAGCTTTTGCCATCTTCCCTGTCTTCTAGATTCACCCCCCCATGCCACCCCTATTTCCCTTCAGAAAGGAGCAGTACTTCACAAGACAAAAGCCAAAAACACGAATAAGAACAAGAACAAGAACAACAACAAAACAACAACGACAACAACAACAACAACAACAACAACAAAACAACAACAAGAAGAACAAGATATAATAAGACAAGGCAATAGTGCTCATATGGAGCTGGACAAGGCAAACCAACAGAGGGAAATGTCCCAAGAGTAGGCAAGAGAGTCAGAGACCCATCTGCTCCCACCATTAGCAGTCCCACAAACACAGAGCTAACAGCCATAACATATATGAAGATGGCTTGGTGCAGACTCATGAAGGCCCTGTGCTTGTAACTTCAGTCTTTGTGAACACATACAAACACATATGATTCAGTAGGCCATGTTCTCCTGGAGCCCTCTCTCCCCTCTGACTCCTACAATCTTTCTTCCCCATTTTTGGAGGGTTTCCCAAGCTCCAATGGAAGAGATTAGATAGAGACCTCCAGTTTAGATGCTGGCTATGGTTTCTTTCTTACTGTATTTGTTTGTTTGCTATAGGAAATTAGAGCTGTAAACGTTTCTCTTAGGCCTGTCTTCACTGCATTCCCCAGACATTGTTCGTTTAATTCTAAGACTTTTAAATTTTTCTTTTATTCGCTCAATGATATATTCATCATTCAATAATGTATTGTTCAATTTCCATGGCTGAGTTTATTGTCTGTGCTTCTTTTTGTTAATAGTTATCTTTATTGTGATAAACTGATGAACCGAGGTGCAAAAAAAATTCTCAATATAATTCATACTCAATTCAAGATCAAATCAAGATAAGGTATTTATTGTGAATAAGTTGGCTTCATTCCAGAGATGATTCAAAGTATGAAAAGAAATAAATGCAATTCATTGCATGAATCGAGTGAAGGACTTATCACATGAATGGTTGAAAGACATGCCACATGACTGTCGAATTAGACTCAAAAGAAGCTTTTTCACAAAACCCAACATCCATTCATAATGAAGGCAGTAGAGTAGGTAGGAATGAATGAAAGGAACATACCTGAATATAATAAAATCTGTGTATGACAAACGTATAGCTAACGTCATGTTTGATGGAGAAAAGCTTAATGAATTCTAAGATCAGGAACAAGGAATCTATCCTCTCCAGCCTTTCTCATTTTCCTGCTGGGAGTCTTAGTGAGAGCAATAAGATGAGAGAATAACGGAGATATATGTAGGACAAGAAAAGTCAGAATACCCTTATGTTTGTGTGATATGGTTCTATACATGAGAGACCAGAAAGATCCCTTCCCCACAGCAAACTTCTTAGAACTGATAAACACTTCCAGTAAAGTGTCAGGATACAAAGCTGCTGCTCTAAAATCAGTAGTCTTCTTGGTTAGCAATGAAAAACACCAAGAAGGGATCAGAAAAGCAATCCTATTCACAGTAGCCCCCCACGTGTGTGAGCATGCACACATGCATGTATGTGCATACACATGCGTGCACACAAAACTGAAGTAAGCATAATCACATAACTGAAACGTGTATGCACACAAAACTGAAGTAAGCATAATCAATCACATAACTGAAAGATTTCTATATGAACACTTTAAAATGCTAAAGAAAAAATGAGGATGGCACTTGGAAATAGATTTCCAACACTCATGGATCAAAGAAGTAATGTTGGGAAAATGGCCATCCTACCATTATGTATTTGCATATGTAATACAATCTCTATCAAAATTCTCAGCCCATTCTTCACAGATATAGTCAAAAAAGAACCCTTAATATTTATATGTAAACATTAATGACCCAGAGCAGTTAAAAATCTCTAATCCAACAAACACAGTGAGAGGTATTATTATATTTGACTAAATTATTTTACAGAAATATGCTAATACACAAAACCAAAATATGCCCAATCAGATTTAGGAGATCCTACAATTAAAACTCATTTATCAGCTGACTCCTGGTTGTATCTTGCTAACAAAGCTAAGAGCCTATTTTTCATTTCAAGCTTAAAATATCTCCATATTTAAGAGAAACATAGAATATAAAATGTGAATATGTAATATGTATATCCAAATAGGCCTGCAATGAAATGTGAATAAATAACCCAGCTTACTTGTCTTGGAGTAAGAGAAATGTTTGATCCAATATGTCAGACCGCAAACAGGCATGCTTGCTTGGAGTCTCCAGTGAATAAACTGAGGAAAACTGGGTTACAGCTATCAGAAGAGCTGGGAAACAGCTGAAAACCTTCAGACTAACGATGTAACAAAATAGAAACCCTCAAAATGCAGGACATAAAAACGAGAGAGCCTGCCCCAGAGATATGGGTGCAGTTACATGGAGATATGGCCTCCTCTTCCTTGGGAGGGGCAACTGGAGCTACACTGAAGACAGGGAGTGTCACACTGACACTGCACTCTCAGTAACGGACAGCTGAAACATTTTTCTTTTTGTGGTAAGTGATGAATTAGGTAAACATTTTATTTCCAAGCACAAATGGTACTAGGTGATTTCGTCTTGGGTCGGGTATGTGGGCAGAGGGTAGTCTCCTCTGGGTTCTCAGGAGTGTCCTCACTTCTGAGGCTCCAGCTCTCTCCCCAACGGGATTTGGGTGCAGGGAGCTGTGTGATTCCTGCTGCTGACTGCTCCTATATTCCTGTATCTAGAAGCACTATGCAGTTTTCTTTTGGGTCAGGGATGTGGGAGAGCTGGGCAGAAATGGCGGTCTGCCCTGTGGTCTCAGGATTGTCCGAACTTCTGTGTGTTCAGCTCCCCCACCCCCAAACCGCCCCCATGGGATTTGGGAGCAGGGACCTGTGTGACCTGTTCAGTTCAGTTCTGGGAGCAGGCGGGACCCAGCAGGTTTCTGCCGCCGACTCTATTTATGTACTTCTTAAAGTCCTATATCATCATCATGAAATGTTGTGATTTTAAATTCAAATCTTGCTTTTCTGGTGTGTTGGGGTATCCAGTACTTGCTCTGGTAGGAGTGCTGGTACCTGATGTTGCCAAGTAGTCTTGGTTTCTGTTGATTAGTTTCTTTTTTTTTTTTTTTTTTTTTTTTTTTTGGAGGTGGGGACCGAACCCAGGGCCTTTTGTTTGCTAGGCAAGCGCTCTACCACTGAGCTAAATCCCCAACCCGTGTTGATTAGTTTCTTGCACTTGCCTCTTGACATCTGGTTATCTCTGGTGTCAGTTGGTCTTGCTGTCTCTGAGTGAAGCTTATCCCTCCTGTGGGCCTGTGGGCCTGTGATCTTAGGAGCGAGAGGGCTCCTGGGAGACTAGCTCTGTCCAGGCAGGCTTTGATTCCGGAGGGCTGTGGGACAGTCTTAGCTCTGGGCTGAGATGGAGACTGGAAGGATCTTGTCCCAGGCTGCTCTGCAGTTCCTGTGTCCTCCTGAAGGGTCCCTCTTCGGACAGATAGTGGAGTGAAAGTATGGTCTCACCTGTGGGCTTAGGAATGAGAGCATTGCTGGGAGACCAGCTCTCCCTGGGCAGGCTTTGGGTTGGGAGGGCTGTGGGACAGCCTTAGCTCTGGCCACAGATGAATACTGGAATGGTCCCTTGTGGCTTTTTAAACCTTGTCCGCTTTGGGTTTTTTTTTTTCCCCTCCTTTTTTTTAAATTTTTTTTTTTTTTAATTCTCATTATCTCCTTGTCAGATTACCTGGAGACAACTTCCAGTCTGCCCTCTTATCAGACAAGAAGTCACTGATGATTTTGACCACGATCCTTTTGAAATAATCGTCTGGAATTTTGCTATTCTTTTAGTATCTCTGAGTTTAATAACTGGGGAATTATGATCTTTTAGAGGAATCATACTACCTTCCCCTTTCATGTTTATTGTTTTTCTGAGTTGTATTGGTTGACATTTTGATTATATAAACAGAACATTGGGGACTGGAGAGATTTCTCAGTGTCTAAAAACATTGATTGCTCTCCTATAGGACCCAGGTTCAATTCCTTGCACTTTACATGGTTGGTCTTTAGTGTCTACAATGCTAGTCCCAAGGAATCTGTTGCCTTCTTCTGGACTCCTTGGTCACCAAGCACACAAGTAGTTCACAGACATCCATGCAAGCAAAATGCCTGTATACGTAAACAACGATCAAATAGCTTCAAGGGAAATTATACGTTTACTTTTCAGACTAAAATGTTTGACATTTTGTAAAATTTTGCAGAATTAACATTTTTCCAATTTAAAAAAGCAAGTTACATTAATTTGATTTGCTTTATAACAGTTTTACTGAAATCTTTTGTCTTTAGACAGCACATGATTAATTAATTAACATATTTTAATTGTATATATTAAGGAGAATCAGTAATTTTTCCATATATGCATATAGTAAGTGCTGATAATATACATCTTCTGATGTTCACGGAGTACTTAAAACAAGTTTCATCCACACAGATACACATTTCTATTAACATGATTTGGAATACTTTAAGAGGTAGAACCTACTTGTTTGGCAATTTTCAAGGAAGACTGAAGAGATTTTGTCAGATAGTTTGATGGAGAGTTTTGGAAAAACCCTGACCCATGCTTCACTGCCCCAAAGGAGAAACTTGGCTGTTTCAGAGCTCTGGCTCTCTTTTCACCCAAAGCAATAACTTTCTGATTGAACCTTCAATTTAGTTCATCTCTGAAATAGCGAGCTCTTTATGGCATTTCTATCTGCGAACTTCAAATCCCAAGTTACATCAATCAAACTGAATTTTCTAACTTACAATTATGTCCATTTCTTAATAAAATTGCTCCCTTTCTTCTCTTCATGCAATCATAAATGCTATTAGGTGATAAACGTCTGCGGAATGTGCCATGACCTTGTCTCCAGGAATGGTTGTAACAGACATCTGTGGTGTGAAATGGCCCCCTGGCAGGATTTTAGAAAGAGTTGAAAGCATCGTATCCTGAGTAGTAATGAATTTACATCATAAGTGTGTATTCTAAAACATACAATCTAAAACTTTCTCCCTTTGCTTTTAAAAGAGAAAAAACTACAAATCTATAAAAAAGTGTACACACACACACACATACACACACACACACACACACACACAATATTTCTTCAGGTACAGCAAGATTATTTGGTAGTTGAAAATACTATCTGTCATGCCTGATGACCTGATCTAGGTCCATAGAATCCAATGGTGAAAGGAGAGAACCAACTTTTATAAGCTGTCATTCTTACATCCATATATGGTCTGTGATGGGTCACACACCCGTACCCCCATCATACCCTTATACCACAAACACACACACATGCATTCCACCCCACAACCCTATACACATACAATGGATATAAGTAATAAGTAAGTATATATTTTTCCTCTTGTGATGTTTTACTCTCTATAATTTTAATTTTAAATGTCTCTTTTTATTTATTACAAAGAAAGTCAAATAAATAACTGTAGCCTAGGTACCAGGAGATAGGAACATTTTGGTCTGTTTTTTTTGTATTTTGGTTTCTTCCTTTACAAATTCATGCACATGTATGATTATTACTATATAGTAGAGTTTAAGTTGTGTTTATATCAACAAATATATATGTATAAGCTATGTTTAAGTGTATATGTGATTTATAAGCTGCCTTTATTCCTTGACAACCTTTCCACATCTTGTAGGATCAAAAATGTCATTATTAATGATGGTTGTATTTCTTCAATTGGAATAGATACTATTTCTTTTCAACTATGCTGTTTTGCTTTGATAACAAGATAGTTTATATTTCTAGATTTTTATCATGGAAATTTTTACATACATAGAAAAGTGGAAAGAAAAAAAAAAGTGGAAAGAATTACATGGTCCCTACATGGCTTCCAATGTTTTCAGAATGATTTCTTGTTCTAGCCTCTCAATCTTCCTCTTATTCCAGGGTGATTAAGTAAGAAATCATGGAGTTAAAATAAAAAAAAATCTTTAGAAAGTTTTCTGCAGTGCAGGTGGTAGAATCTAGGGCTTTGTTCATGGATAAATTTTCTTCTACTGAGTTACATACTCAACCCTGGACATATTAAGTCATCTGCAAATATTTTATTATATCTATAAAACATATCACTACTAAAATGTGTCACTGTAGGGCTGGAAAGAAGGCTTAGTGATTAAGAGCACTTGGGGGTACCTGGGTTTGACTCATAGCACTCATATGGTGGCTCACAATTGTCTACCGAGTCCCACTTCAGGTCTCCTCAGGCATTGCATACACGTGCGGCACACACAAGCTGACAGAACCCTCATACACATAAAATAAACATAAATCATCTGAAAGAGCATTACTGTAATAGCATCGTCACACCTGTGATATTTAGCAGTGCCGTAAACATGACAGGCAGCTAGGGGACAAGCCTGTGAGGGATTATCTAGATTAAGATAATTGAAGTGGGAAGACCTGCCTTGACTCTGGCAGCATTCCTTCAGGCAAGGTCCTGGACTGAGTAGAATGCAAGCATCAGAACATTCTTTGTCTGCTGCCTGACTGCAAATGCAGTAAGACTAGCTGCCTAAAGCTCAGGATGGACTGGGGTCTGCAGTGGTAAGCCAAACGAAACGTTCTTTCTTGCTGCTTTCGGCAGGTGTGTCATCACAAGGAGGAAACAAGGGATCTATTTGTCCTAGTACTTGAAGCAGGAAGACCCGCCCTGTGTGTGGGCGGCCTCTTCTTGTAACAGGACAGAGAAAGGAAAATGAAAGAGGGAAGCTTTGCTTTTTTTGCCTCGTACTTGCTGATGAGTTGAGCTGGAGAGATCCTGTTGCCATGGCATTCCTTCACTGATACTAGAACTTATTTCTTCAGGATTCCAAAGTAGATTGAAGACCAACGTCTCTCCACGAATCCTCCAGGCCTTCAGTGCCATTTTGAGACTCCTGGGACATTCAGCCTCATGAACTGATGAGCTACTGGAATCTCTGTCTCCAGTGTGAGACTCCGTTGGACATGACCAACGCTTATAAGCCAACATAATAAACCCCTTTGAACACATTGGATCATTCTACTAGTTCTGTTCATAATATAGATGGCTCATTCTATCGGTACTGTTTTCTAAGAGAACTGTGACTAATTAGTAACCTTTCTTCCATTTCTAGAATATTCCATTCTAAAAACAATCTCTTTATGGATGCCTTATTAATTAAAACTGTCATGTCTATTTTCTAGAAATGTCTCTAGAACTATTTTATGAAGTTTCTATAATTTTGGCCATCGTGCAGGAGAATTATGGCATGAAATTTCTTTGTTGCATTGCACTGCTAAGCTTGCAAGACTCTTACATGCTGGCTCAGCCTTCAGAACAGAGGAGCTCCAGCAAACTATGCAAATAAGGACTTTAATAACCCAGCTAGAGTTCCATGCTGGGGAGGAAACTCTCCCCTGGATGCATTGTTCCCCATCCAATTAATTGCACGCTCTAAAGAGGGTAAATAGAGCCTGTTTCCTGCCAAGGGTAATGCTTAGAGTTTGCTCCAATAAAAAGCAACTGTGCTTGTTTTCAAGTGAAATATAAATATACATTTTTCCCACTTACCAGTGGTCTGCTGTAAGTTATTAGTCAAGACAATCACAAGTCACCCAGGTATAAGGCGAGGAAACAAATTCTCTAATTTTAAGAGAGGGCTATAAAGACATTGGGGCTATATCTTACCATCTTCACAGCTATCACTGTAAATTCTTTTTGTTGTTCTATAAATATGGAAAGGAACAATGTACCCAATGAAATTCTCTGTTTTATTTGTGAAATAACATTCATAAAATTACTAGAATTAGTATTTTAATTATAGAAGAAACAGGGCAGGGTCTTGCTATGCCGGTAATAGGCTGGCCAGAGTGGCTATTTATTTCATGACTACTGGGATCACAGGAGTGTATGTCCACACCCAATCATATTCTATGTATCATATGTAACTGGCTTGACTTGTAGATGAGAGAAAACCTCAACAAGACATTAAATCTATATAATTAGAATATATTTAATTCAGTTTTGAAGATGTATAAGACAGCTGAGGTTCCCAGAGGATGGAGATCATGGAGAGTAACTGGACTAATTAGCTTTTATTCACTGATACAATTCAGTCATCCAGGATGAGGAAAACTCAACTGAGAAAATGACTTCATTAGATTTTCCTGTGGATAAATCTTGAAACATTTTTTTTGGATATTTTTTATTTACATTTCAAATGTTATTCCCTTTCATGGTTTCCCATCCATAAGCCCACTATCCCATCCCAGTCCCCCTTCTTTTGTAAGGGTGTTTCCTTCCACGACCACCCCTGCTCCTTCCCGTCTCCCCACCCTGACATTCCCCTACATGGGGGTGGGGTGGCAGCCTTGGCAGGACCAAGGGCTTCTTCCATTGGTGTCCAACAAGGCCATCCTGTGCTATATATGCAGCTGGAGCCATGTGTCTGTCCATGTGTAGTCTTTGGGTTGTGGTTTAGTTCCTGGGAGCTCTGGTTGGTTGGCATTTTGTTCTTATGGGGTTGCAAGCCCTATCAGCTCCTTCAATCATTTTTCTAACTCCTCCAATGGGGACCCTGTTCTCAGCTCAATGGTTTCCTGCTAGCATTCACATCTGTATTTGTCATGCTCTGGCTGAGCCTCTCAATAGACAGCTATATCAGGCTCCTGTCAACATGCACTTCTTGGCTTCATCAATAATATCTAGGTTTGGTGGCTGTATATATATATGCTGGATCCCCAGGTGGGGCAGGCTCTGAAAGGCCATTTCTTCAGTCTCTACTCCAAACTTTGTCTCCATATCTCCTCTGATAAATATTTTTGTTCCACTTTGAAGAAGGACTGAAGCATCTGCATTTTGGTCATCCTTCTTGAGCTTCATGTGGTCTGTGGTCTGTATCCACATATCAGTGAGTGCATACCATGAGTGTTTTTTTGTTAATGTTTTTGATAACTGAGTAGTACTCCATTGTGTAGATGTACCACATTTTCTGTATCCATTCCTCTGTTGAAGGGCATCTGGGTTCTTTCCAGCTTCTGGCTATTATAAATGAGACTGCTATGAACATAGTGGAACATGTGTCTTTGCTGTATGTTGGAGCATCATTTAGGTATATGCCCAGTAGTGGTATAGCTGGGTCCTCAGGTAGTAGAATAGCCAGTTTTCCGAGACTAATTTCCAGAGTGGTTGTACCAGTCTGCAATCCCACCAACAATGGAAGAATGTTCCTCTTTCTCCACATCCTCGACAGCATCTTTTGTCTCCTGAGTTGTTTATCTTAGCCATTCTGACTGGTGTGAGGCGGAATCTCAGTGTTGTTTTGATTTGCATTTCTCTGATGACTAAGGATGTTGAACATTTCTTAAGTACTTTTCAGCCAATTTGATATTCCTCAGCTGAGAATTCTTTGTTTAGCTCTGTACCCTATTTTTAAATAAGGTTACTTGACTCTATGGAGTCTAACTTATTGAGTTCTTTGTATATATTGGATATTAGCCCTCTGTCAGATGTAGGATTGGTCAGGATATTTCCCCAATTTGTTGGTTTCTGTTTTGTCCTAATGACAGTGTCCTTTGCCTTACAGAAGCTTTGCAGTTTTATGAGGTCCCATTTGTTGATTCTTGATCTTAGAGCATAATCCATTGGTGTTTTGGTCAGGAAATTTTCCCTAGTGACTATGTGTTCAAATCTCTTCCCCATTTTTTCTTCCATTAGTTTGAATGTATCTGGTTTGATGTGGAGGTCCTTGATCCACCTGGACTTGAGCTTTGTATAGCATGATAAGAATGGATCGATATGCATTCTTCTACAGGCTGACCTCCAGTTGAAACAGCATCATTTGTAGAAAATGCTATCTTTTTATCCACTAGATGGCCATAGGTGTGTAGGCTCATTTCTGGGTGTTCAGTTCTATTCCACTGATCTACCAGCCTGACTCTCTACCAATACCATACAGTTTTTATCACTATTGTTCTGTAATAACAGCTTGAGGTCAGGGATGGTTTCCCCAGAAGTTCTTTCATTGTTGAGGATAGTTTTCAATATCCTGTTTGTTTTTTGTTTTTGTTTTTTGTTATTCCAAATGAATTTGCAAATTGCTCTTTCTAACTCTGTGAAGAATTGAGTTGGAATTTTGATGGGGATTGCATTGAGTCTGTAGATTGCTTTTGGCAAAATTGCCATTTTTTTTACTGTATTAATCCTGTCAATCCATGAGCATGGGAGGTCTTTCCATCTTCTGACATCTCCTTCAATATTTTTCTTTAGAGACTTGAAGTTCTTGTCATGCAGATCTTTAACTTGCTTGGTTAGAGTCACACCGAGGTATTTTTATGTTATTTGTTACTACTGTAAAGGGTGTCATTTCCCTAATTTCTTTCTCAGCCTGTTTATTCTTTGAGTAGAGAAAGGCTACTGATTCGTTTGAGTTAATTTTATATCCAGGCACTTTGCTGAAGATGTCTATCAGACTTAGTAGTTCTCTGGTGGTACTTTTGGGGTCACTTAATTATACGATCATATCCTCTGCAAATAGTGATATTTTGACTTCTTCCTTTCCAATTTGTATCCCTTTGACCTCCTTTTGTTGTCTGATTTGTCTGGCTAGGACTTTGAGTACTAAATTGAGTAAATAGGGAGAGAGTGGTCAGCCTTTACTAGTCCCTGATATTAGTGGGATTGCTTAGGGGGGTTGAATTTTGTCTAATGTTTTCTCTGTATCTAATGAGATGATCATGTGTTTTTTTTTAATTTTGAGTTTGTTTACATAGTGGATTAAATTGATGGAGTTCCATATATTGAACCATTCCTGAATTTCTGGGATGCAGCCTACTTGATCATGATTGATAACCATTTGATGTGTTCTTGGATTTGGTTTTGAGAATTTTGTTGAGTGTTTTTGCATCCATATTCATAAGGGAAATTGGTCTGAAGTTTTCATTCTTTGTTTCGTCTGTGTATTTTAGGTATAAGCATAATCATGGCTTCATAGAAGGAATTGGGTAGTGCTCCTGTTTCTATTTTGTGGAATAGTTTAAAGATTATTGGTATGAAGTCTTCTATGAATGTCTGATAGGAATCTGCACTAAACCCATCTGGTCCTGGGCTTTATTTGCTTGGGAGACTTGTAATAAGTGCTTCTATTTCTTTAGCAGTTATAGGACTGTTTAGATAGTTTATTTGATCCTGATTTAACTTTGGTACCTGATATCTGTCTAGAAAATTGTCCATTTCATCTAGACTTTCCAGTTTTGTTGAATATAGTCTTCTGTAGTAGTATCTGATGAATTTTGGAATTTCCCCAGATTCTATTATGTCTCCTTGGGTACAGAGAGCTGTGGGACCGGGTCAACTCCGTTACAGGCAGAAACCGAACCTGCTACTGGGTTTGTGTGTCCTGAGGCTTCCAGACACTTGGAGCAGAATAGTTGGTCTTACCTCTGCTCTCAGGTGCGTCAGTGTTCCTGGTGACTGGCTTTCAGCTCTGGGCACAGGGAGAAACTTCTTCTTAAAACGTTTCATTTTTTGTTTCCCTTTTTAAAATTTTACTTAATATGTATAAGGTTTTTTTTAATTCATGTGAGTCTATGCACCATGTGCATGCCTAATATTCATAGAGGTTAGAAGATGGTGTCAGATCCCCTGAAACTGGAGTCATAGGTAGTCATGCGCCCCCATTTTGGTGTTGAGAATCAAACTCTAGTCCTCTGAGAGTGCTCTTAACACCTGAGTCAACTCTGCATCCTCTGTGGTGATTTTCTTGGTTTATGATTGGGCGGGACCAGAAAGCAAGGTAAACAAATCATCAGGGCAAATCAGTAAGCAGCATTCTTCCTTAGCCTCTGCTTCAGTTCCTGCCTCCAGGATCCTGGGGCATTTCAGTTCCTGCCAGTGCTTCCCTCAGTGATTGACTGTCACCTCAAGTGCAAGGCAAGTAAACTCTATTCTCTTGTGCTACATTTAGTTCTGGCCTTATTACAGCATTACAGCAATAGAAGGTAAATTAGAACATCAGTTTTTACATACTGTATTTAAGTGCAATTAATAGGTCATATACAGTGAAACATGTTTCTTGGAAAATCTAAAATATCTTTGTACTTAGAAAGACTACACTATTTTCCTTGCATCCTAGTGGATATGTCTTTAACTCTGAAGGAGGTTGTTTAATGAGGAAGGACCATGGTTGTAAAATGTGGCTTAAAATATGTTCCACAATACCTGTTTACATTCCATAGCATCTTTTTTTTTTGTTTGTGTTTATTGCATTTCACTTGGCAACTTCCATCCCATACCTCTGGAAGACCATATTTTGCTTACCAATCCAAATTCGTTAGCATTAGCAAAAGTATACTAGCACTAGTGGGTTATGTTCCTAAGTATTTTATCTTTTAAATGTTATTTTTAAAAGGGTCTAGAGAGATAGAGATCTTAGTAGTTAAGATCACTGGCTGCTCTTCAAGAGGAATTGGGTTTCATTCCCAACATGCTCTTGGGGGCTCACAACCATCTATAACTCCAGTTTCTTAGGGCATCTATGACATTTGCTTAATTCTGCAGGTATTGTATGCATACGGTACATAGGCATAATGCAATCAAAGTACTCAAACACATAAAAGGGGAATAAATAATACCTTTTAAGTTAGAAAAGGAAAGCCATTTCAAATATAAAGCAAGTAGTACAATAAGGCTAATGATTTTTTTATATTTATTTTTCTTGGATAGTTTCAGTATTTACATTTCAAATGTTATCCCCTTCCCCTCCTCTTCCATACCACCTCCCACCATCCCCTGCTTCAATGAGGATGCCCCCACTCATACCCACCCACTCCAATCTCAACACCCTGGCATTCCCCTACATTGGGGAAATGAGCCTTCACAGGACCAAGGGCTTTTCCTACTGATGCTGAACAATGCAATCCTCTGCTACATATGTGGCTGGAGACATGGGTCACTCCCTGTGTTATCATTGATTGGTGGTTTAGTTCCTGGGAGCTCTGGTGTGGTCTGGTTGGTTAATACTGTTGTTCTTCCTATGGGGTTGCAAACCCCTTCAACTCCTTCTGTCTCTTCCCTATCTACTCCTTTGTGGTTCCCTTGTTCAGTCAAATGGTTAGCCACAACTCATCCTCATCTGTATCTGTAAGGCTCTGGCAGAGCCTCTCAGGAGACACTCATATCTGGCTCCTGTCAGCAAGCAGTCCTTGGTGTCAGCAATAGTGACTGGGTTTAGTGACTGCATATGGGATGGATCCACAGGTGGGGCAGTCTCTGGATGACCTTTTCTTCAGTTGCTGATCTACTCTTTGTCCCTGTGTTTACTCCCATGAGTATTTTGTTTTCCCCTTTAAGAAGGGAAATATTTAAGAAGACCAAATATTGGTCTTCCTTCTTCTTGGGCTTCACATGATCTGTGAATTTTTTCTTAAGTATTTTAAGCTTTTGGGCTAATATCCACTTAACAGTGAGTGCATACCATGTGTGTTATTTTGTGACTGGGATACCTCACTCAGGATGATGTTTTCTAGTTCCATCCATTTGCCTACAAATTTTATGAAGTCATTGTTTTTAATATCTGACTAGTATACCCTTGTGAAAATGTACCATATTTTTTGTAACCATTTCTCTGTTGAAGGACATCTAGGTTCTTTACAGCTTCTGACTGTTGTAAATAAGGCTGCTATGAGCATAGTGGAGCATGTGTCCTTGATATAGGTTTGGACATCTTTTTGGTATATGCCCAGGAGTGGTATAGCTGGCAGGTAGTACTATGTCCAATTTCCTGAGGAACTGCCAGACTGATTTCCAGAGTGGTTGTACCAGTTTGCAATCCCACCAACAATGGAGGACTGTTCCTCTTTCTCCACATCTTCTCCATCATCTGTTTTGATCTGAGTTTTTGATCTTAGCCTTTCTGACTGGTGTGAGGTGGTATTTCAGGGTTGTTTTGATTTGCATTTCCCTTATGACTAGGGATGTTGAACATTTTTTTAGGTGCTTCTTGGCCATTAAATATTTCTCAGTTGAGAATGTTTTTTAGCTCTGTACCCCATTTTTAATAGGGTTATTTGACTTTTTGGAGTCTTACTTCTCGAGTTCTTTGTATATATTAGATGTTAGCCCTCTATCAGATATAGAATTGGTAGACCATTTTCTAATCTGTTGGTGGCGTTCTGTCTTATTGACAGTATCCTTACAGAAACTTTGCAATTCTATGAAGTCCCATATGTCGATTCTTGATCTTAGAGCATATGCCATTGGTGTTTTGTTCAGGAAAATTTCCCCTGTGCCTATGTGTTTGAGGCCTTTCCCTACTTTCTCTTCTATTAGTTACAGTGTAGCTGGTTTTATGTGGAGGTTTTTGATCTGCTTGGATTTGAGCTTTGTACATGGAAATAACAATGGGTCAATTTACATTCTTCTACATTCCAGTTGTAACAGCAGCATTTGTGGTGCTGTCTTTTTTCCATTGGAGAGTTTTAGCTCTTTTGTCAAAGATCAAATGACCATAGGTGTGTGGGTTCATTTCTGGGTCTTCAATTTTATCCCGTTGATCTACCTGTCTGTCTCTGTACAAATACCATGCAGTTTTTGTCAAGACTGTTCTGTAGTACAGCTTGATGACCGGGATGGTGATTCCTCCAGAAATTTTTTTATTCTTGAGAATATTTTTCCATATTTTGTGGTTTTTGCTTTTCTAAATGAATTTCCAAATTGCTCTTTATAATTCTATAAAGAATTTAGTTGTAATTTTGATGTGAATTGCATTGAATTTGTAGATTGCTTTTGCAAAGATGGCCATCTTTACTATATTAATCCTGTCAATCCATGAGCATGGGAGACCTTTCCATTTTTTGGGATCTTCTTCTATTTCTTTCTTCAGAGACTTGAAGTTCTTGTCATACAGATCTTTCACTTGCTTGGCTAGAGGCACACCAAGGTATTTTACAATATTTGTGGCTATTGTGAAGGCTGTCATTTCCCTGCCTTCTTTCTTATCCTCTTTATCCTTTGAGAAGGGAAGGCAGTATACTGATTGAGTAAATTTTATATGCAGGCACTTTGCTGAAGTGGTTTATCAGCTGTAAGAGTTCTCTGGTAGAATTTTTGGGATCACTTATGTACACTATCATATCATTTGTAAATAGTGATATTTTGACTTCTTCCTTTCCAATTTGTATCCCTTTTACCTCTTTTTGTTTTCTAATTGCTTTGGCTAGCATTTCAAATACTGTATTGAGTACGTAGGAAGAGAGTGGGCAGCCTTGTCTAGTCCCTGAATTTAGTGAGATTGCTTCAAATTTCTCTCTATTTACAACTACCAGTTTGCTGTATGCTGCTTTTACTATGGGCCTTGAATTCTTCATCTTTTCAAGCCTTTTATCATGAAGGAGTGTTGAATTTTGTCAAATGCTTTCTAAGTATCTAATGAAATGATCATGTGTTTTTTTTTTTTTTTTGAGTTTGTTTTACATAGTGGTTTACATTGATGGATTTCTGAATATTGAGCCATCCTTGCATTCCTGGGATGAAGCCTACCTGATCCTGGTGAATGATCATTGTGATGTGTTCTTGGATTCGGTTTGCAAGAATTATTGATTATTTCTGCATCGATATTCATGAGGGAAATTGGTCTGAAGTTCTCTTTCTTCGTAGGGTCTTTGTGTGGTTTAGGAATAAGGATAATTGTGGTTTCAAAGAATGAATTCGGCAGTGTTCCTTCTGTTTTCATTTTGCGGAGTAGTTTGAAGAGTATTGGTATTAGGTCTTCTTTGAAGGTCTGGTAGAATTCTACAGTATTTCCATCTGGTCCTGGGCTTTTTGCAGTTGTGAGACTTTTACCGACTGCTTTTATTTCTTCATGGTTTATATGACCATTTAAATGGTTTATCTGATCCTGATTTAACTTTGGTACCTGGTATCTGTCTAGAAAATTGACTGTTTCCTTCAGATAGTACAGTTTGGTTGAGTATAGACTTTTGTAGTAGGATCTGATAATTTTCTGAATTTCTTCAATTTTTGTTGTTATGTCTCCCTTTTCGTTTCTGGTTTTCTTCATGTGGATAGTGCTTCTCTGGAACATAGACTTTTTCCAAGATGACAGTTTTAAAGCATCTTCTGTTTTCCTACATCTTCATTCTTCTTCTCTTTATCTGATAATGAATTCATATTTCCATGAACACAGCAATCCTCACCAAACTTCCATCTGATTTGTGGAATAGCTCCTGTCCCACCTGAGGAGGGATGATAACCATGATTACATGCTGCCCTGTCTTTCTCTTTGAGTTCACCAATTTTTCCTCAGAAATTCATGAAGTTATTCTCAGCAGTCAGATTTAGAAACATTTAATATATACAGTTTTTACTCTTCTGAGAAAAGGTTTCTCTGTAGAGATAAGGCTGGGAAATTCATGATCCTCCTGCCTCAGCCTTCTGAGTGCTGGGCCTACAATCAAGTACCACCATTCCCATTTCAACCTTTGGAGTTTTAATCCAAACAAAAGCACCTTGCTATTTTCCACACTCTTTTCTATTATTGCACTTCATTCTCAAATTTTCTTCATAAATTCCTTAAGGACTTATCTGTACTCTGGTTTGGCAAGACCAGGTACACTGGTTTGACTTTATTCTAAAAACTCTGGCCATCTGCAATACAAAAGGAGAGAAGTTCACCCTGATACTAGGAAACAATAGAAACGGATATTTATGGCATGTGGGAGGACTGCCTGCAATTAACAAGGCTCAGGAAGAAATCAGGAGAATGTGAGACATTGACACTCCCAGTTACAGACCTTCAGAGAGCGTGCTTCTTCTTTCCAAGCTCAAAGGCCTTCTGAAGTTCAAGCTTAAGTTACTTATTGCAGCAAAGGAAAAATTTCCACCAATGTGGCTTTGTTTAGAAAGTGAAGTTGGTGCTGCACCAAGTGTTTAGCTGTTCATTTTCAACAGGGGCCATGCTGGAGGGAGCCTGAGTCCTTGAGTAAAAGGTAAGTACTTTGCCCCTGTGCCCCATCCCTAGCCTGTGACCATCCATATTTGCAGGGGTTTGTTAGTGGTAGGCAGATTCTGCATGGGTTTTTATTCTTGTGAAGCTATATAGTCTACCATGTTTCTAAAGGTGCCAAGAACTTGCACTATCTTGTCATAAGGAACGTTCCCTTAGCCTGCAAAATCATCTTGTTCCCTCTCTTATGTCATAGTTTGTAGGTGAAGTGTCTCCCACAAGCTCATTTGTTTGAAAACACAATTACTGAGTTGCTGATGCATTTATAGACATAGGGCCTAGGTGAGAGATATACACCATTAGACCTTGAGCATCTTGGCCTTGGGCCTGTCCTGCCTCTATCTTGTCAATATCATGGGACTTAACCACAATGGATAATAACCTCTAATCCCTGAACCAGAGTAGAACCTTCCTCCCATAAGTAATTAGTCAGTGAGGAGAGAAGCTAATAGAGTCCATAATTCTCTTATTAACAATGAAAAAATAAACAAAGGTAAAATGAGTAAATAAATAAGGGACAAACACAGAATTTAAAGATAACTTCCTAGATACAAAAAAAAGTGGTAGTGGTGGTGGTAGAGGGGAATGGGCTGGAATTCTTGGAGCTTGCTTGAGTACCATTTTTCTCTCTGGAAGGCAGCAATGTGAGGAATCATTGGCAGGGTAGGGTAGAAGCAAAACTTGGTTTTGTGAAAGTAAAAGTTGCTTAGTATTAATAATATTTACAGTCCTTGATTCTGTTGTTCTGGGTCCAGAAGTTGATGGCTCAGTCATCTGTCTCAATAAACTCGTGTTCATGAATGCTTACATACATACATATATACCTACACATGTACATATAAACAAATAGACATATACATATGTACATTTGGATGAGGCACCCCCCAACCTTATTTCTTTTCTCTGGCCTTTTTATACCTTCTAGACAAAAGTTCTTTAGAAAATTACCACAGAGATAAAATGTTACACAAAATGGGAGTTACACAAGGATGTTGATAGTAAGTTCAAAGAAGTGTTTCATTCTATATGATCATTATAAGTTCAAAGCAACAGTTTTTACATGCCCTGCCTTATCATAGTGTATACCTGTGGCTTCATCTTTGAACATAAATGTTTTTCCTATTTTTCCCAAGCCTATTTCTCCTTTCAGTGTGATTATGAAAGCTCATTGTATTTGTTATTATTCAGCCTTTACTTGCTATATGAGGACTGGGCAATTTTATTCTTGATTTTAACATTATTATATCTTTTTGGCAAAACAACTAAGACCATCTCTTAAAAACTTTCTTCCTAAAATTATTTGAATCAAATTAGAAATTCTATAAGATCATTAATTCATCTAAATATTAGTTTATAAAAGTTTATCTTTGTGTTGATTTGCAGGAAGTCTGCTCAATAGGATAGACTGATGCCTAGGAACTGTTAGACTATACAATAGTGATAGGAGAGGAATATCAATAGCAAGAGGCAATCCTGAGATGAAATCTCTCAGTTCCTTGCCTCCCAGAGCTCATCCAGCTTAGGCCATGCAAAAAGGTGGACCACTTCTAGGAAAGTCACCTGCTAGCCTCAGCCTTTTCTAGATGGCTCCTACACTGGAAGATAGTAAGTAAGTGCTTGCTTAGTAGACAAGGGGATAATAGCTTGTACCTTAGAACCCATGGAGAAAAAGAAAGGCAGGTGAAGTCAACCATCAGAGATACCTTACTTGGTGAGTTTCAGGGAAGTCTCATAAAAGGGTGGATGGTGTGCCTGTGTGCAGGTGTACACACACACACACACACACACACACACACACACACACACACACACACACACACGTGCCCCACATCATCTATTTTGAGGAAAAAATAAGAAAATGTTTGTAAAGAAATGTTCCACATATCCAATGGATGTTGGATGCAAACATTCCTTCTTAGATTATGAAAACCTAATGAAAATTCACTTCTGGAGTGTAGGAGACTGAATTTAAATAGTTTGGAAGTAAACGAATCCTGGTAAACACAATATAGACTAATCAATACCATCATGTATATAAAGGTTAATAGTTCTTTACCTTATTATTCAAACAAACAAACAAAAAACCCCCATAACAATAAAAACACATAGAAAACATCTATATCACATCTTAAATTATGTTAGATTGGCTAGGACATAACTCATGACCTTCCCATCCCTGTTCTTAGCAAAGCTGGAGCAAAGGGAGGCCATGATGAAAATAGTATTTCCTCTGGCAGTTCTCTGGGAGGCAAAGAAAGTTACAGTGTTGCATGATTATTAGGCCATCTGGCTGAACATGGCAGATGTTCATACTGGTGTTTGATAGAAGCCTATAAGAGTTAAAGCAGTTAGGATATCCAAACATCTCATACAAAATGAGGAAGATCTCTCACTGTCAATGAGGGTGCGGAGGGTACCTGGAAAAGAATGGGGGACAAGAGACTCGAAGGACACCAAGACAAGAGTCTGATCAAGGCGACAATTTTATTTTTCCCCAAGGCTGAATTTATACCATAACAGGGGTAACAGAGGGAGGGGGAAAGTGTGAAACATTTACACAGGCCAAGGACACAGTATTTGTGTGGTTAGCTGATGTCAACAGGATGTTGGTTTTTCAGAAGGGTTACAGGTCATCACATTGGTCATCTTGATGTCAGATGTATTTCTCAGCAAGGTCACAACATTATCATATAATTATTCATCTTGACCACCAGATTTGTATTAGTTTTCAGCAGCTGGCTGGGGATTTTCCATGAACCCAGTCATACTTAACTCTAACCATAATATTAACATCAATAATGGAGGGTTTCAAGGGCATCGCTCCCAACATCTCACCATCTTCTATTTCTTTTTAATGATGCTGTACTGATCCTTTTCTATCTTTATTCAGGTAGGGTACCAATAGTGTCCAAATGAATGAAGACAATGTGATCCTCCTCCAAAAGGATAGATTAGTTATCTGCCAGCCATTGTGCAGATGTAGGAGCAAATGCAACACCTTGAGCATGCCCAGATGGAAGCACCAGTGGATGCTATGTAGCAGAACCTTTTATTCTATTTTAGAGTATGGCTCTTGATAGGGTTCATATGTTCCAGGGTTTGACTCACAATCTTGGAGAACACTAATTGGACATAATAAGTTATCAAAAGAAGAGGAGGAGGAAGAAAAAGAGGAAGAAAAGGTGAAGGAAGAGGAAGAAGTGGACATAAGTGCTGCTGCCAGCTGTAGTCATTTTGGGAGAGGGATTTTCAGTTAAGAAAATGCCCCACAACTTTGGCACATGGAATATTTTCAGGATTTTCAGGATTAACGTGACATGGCCCAGCTCAGTGTGGGCAAGTGGCACCCCTGGTACACTAGTCCTGGGTGCCATAAGATAGCATGTTAAGTATACCTTGAAAACAAGTCAGTAAACAGCACTCCTCCATGATTTCTGCATCAGTTTCTGCCTCCAGGTTTCTGACCTGACTTCTTTCAGCGATGGATTATGACCTGAGAGTTGTAAGAAGAAATAAACTCTTTCCTCCCTGAAGTTGCTTTTGTTAAAGGTATTCAATGCAACAGGAACTCTAAGGATGACAGCATAAAATTGGAAGAGGACCAAATATACAGGGGCACAGGGAGCTGGAAGAGGAAAATGGGAGATGGATATAGTATATTAAATCATGTATATATGATTCATTGCATGCATGCATATATGGCTTTCTCAAAAATTAAAGAAATAAAAATAAATATCAATACGTATACAAATTAAACATCATTAACAAACACAGTCTTCTTTACCAGATAATAGCATTTTCTGTCATGTTCTATTTTTGTAAGGATGGCTCATGAAATGTGAATTCCCTTCTTTAGATCTTGAGTCTACTCTTCTGTTACAAAAAAATGTCATGGAGTTAAAGACTTTTCTCCTCTGCATTTCTCAGTCTAAGACAGGAGATTACAGGAAAAGAGTTCAATTTGGGGGCTTCAGTTATTTTTTATTTTGGATTTCTTTCACAAGACCGGACATACTTTTATTGCTTTGAGTAACAAGTAGATGGAAAATTCATTAAGAAATAGCTCTTCTGGGCTGGAGAGATGACTTAGCAGATAAGAGCACTGAGTGCTCTTCCAGAGGTTCTGAGTTCAACTCCTAGCAACCACATGGTGGCTCACAACCATCAGTAATGAGATCTGGTGCCCGCTGGTGACTCTGAAGACAGTGAGAGTGTTCTTATACACATAAAATAAGAAATAGTTTTATTAAGCAATCATTTATTCACCTCACTTGATTTTAGCCCAAAGAAACAGACTCCTGGGAAGACTGCTGTTGTTGTTGTTGCTGCTGCTGCTGCTGCTGCTGCTGCTGCTGCTGCTGCTGCTGCTGCTGCTGTTGTTGTTGTTGTTGTTGTTGTTGTTGTTGTTCTTCTTCTTCTTCTTCTTCTTCTTCTTCTTCTTCTTCTTCTTCCTCTTCCTCTTCCTCTTCCTCTTCCTCTTCCTCTTCCTCTTCCTCTTCCTCTTCTTCTTCTCCTCCTCCTCCTCCTCCTCCTCCTCCTCCTCCTCCTCCTCCTCCTCCTCCTCCTCCTCCCATATATTCCTCCCCCCCCCCCCCTCAGCACAAGCAAAACAAGTTTTCTGCTGCTGTGAGAGGGATGGGTGTTGTCTCTGGTGCTCAGTGAAGAATTAGAAACCACAGAAAGGATCTGAAAAAAAAAACAAAAACAAAAACAAACAAAAAAACCCCCCAAAACAAAAAAAAACCCCTTAGGTCTATTTCAGCAAGATAAGACGTCAGCAAGTCAGCATGTTTTGTTACTCAGTTCCTGGGGTAAATTAAAATTGTACTGTATCTCCAATCCACTGTAGAAGTAGAAGAAAAAAAAATAATGACTAGGGTTATCAAGATGTGGGTGTCACTGAACATCCCAGAACTCCCTTGTTGGAATCTTGCATCAAAGCCTTCTAACAAAGATGTTAATTAGATGCTCTTCTCTTCTGGAGGGTAGGCGGAAAACACAGGACTGATTTGGAGCCACAGTTCTCAGGTGAGTTGCTATGTCTGGGAACTCCATGTTTTCCTGGTGAGTTATCATGAAGATAATGAGGCAAATAGGTGAGCATTTTTTCAGAGGGTCTGGGGTTCAACACACTTTGTGACAGGCCAGAGGGATTTCTGGAAGGTGGACCAAAGGCAGGGGAGTTGGAAGGCTTTGAAAGTCGGTTATAAACTAGGACAGGAGAAGCTTAATTAAATATGTCATTTGTGAAGTCAGCAAGGTGAACAGTGGGTCTAGTATTTTAAAACCTGCAAGGCTGTCTTTAAGGTCTACCAGGCGTTCTTCGTCTGTCAGCAGCAGCCTGTGTAGTCGAGTCCTTGAATTTCCAATGACCTTGGAGCCTTTTGTGGTTTCTTGACACCCTTTCCGCCCCAGGGGGTCTCTCTGCTTCACCAGGGAAGGAGCTGAACTTTGCTGCCACCCACTGCTCCTCAATGTATATGGACTGCTTTCTCTGAGCTGTACCCAAAATAACATTGATCTGAAAGCAACACCAGGGGATTCAATCATCTGTGAAAAGAACAGTAAAAAAAAATAAAAGCTAAGTCAAGCCCCTTGAAAGTTCAGCCTCAGCTCTGGAAAATACAAAAAGGGGGATTAGGGTGAGACGATTTCTGGAAATCCGATTGCTCCAGCAATCAAACAGTGTGGGGATCCTTTTGTGGCTAATGTACACTTAGAGAGCCCTGCTCCGTGGGAACAGCCTTTTAACCTGCGGGGAGGGCATGCAGTCTCAGCTTCCTGCCTTGTGTAGAAGTTAATTCATCTCCAGAGACTTCCCAGTAGCGTGTGTTACTATAGAACCTCCTTGAATTTTCTGAACTGTGAATCTGGCCACAGAGGTGTTTCTGGAATGTGCTTTTTATTGGGTTTATTTCTCCTCCTCTCTGAAAAAAAATGAATAGGATCCTTTGGAGATCCTTTCTTGAATGTGAGCAAGCATATGTGTTTTCCACATTCTAATAAGACTTTTTTTAGTCCTACAGTGAAAGGCATAGGGTTAGTCAGGGTACACCTGCCAGGACCTACTAATGAAATAGAAAGTGGTGGTGTGGACTGAGCTGCTGCTGCGCACAAATGCAACTTCTTTCTGGCCCTTGTTTTCAATTTGTCTTCCTTAACCTGTATTACCAGCTAGATAGGAAGCATGGAGTGGCTTTCAGGGAGAAGCAACTTTTTTATGCTCATCTGCATGTGTGTGTACTCTGTTCTCTGGTTTTCCTAGCTAGCTTTTATTTTGTCTGTCTGTCTGTCTGTCTGTCTGTCTGTCTGTCTGTCTGTCTGTCTGTCTGTCTATCTATCTATCTATCTATCTTTCCTCTATATATTTACTTGTTATTATGCAAGGGCGAGATTTCCATCCAAAGCATCACAGTCACTCTCCAGAGGGGTGGCGGTGGCAGGCATCTTCAGGTCAACTCAACAGAAATCAATAATCAAAGAAACTCCTTTCAATTGGTTTCTAGTCCAGAGTGTCCCTTTTGCCCTGGATCACCAGAATAACTGCCTACTTTCCTCCCTTGATTGACAGTTGCTCCTCTGTATTTGTCGTCCTTTGTCTGGTCTCTCAGGGCATCTTTTATGCTGCTGCAGGTGTTTGCCTCCCATGTTCCCTTTCTCTATTATCTGTAACCAAGGAAACAGATACACCAGAAGCTGTTAAGTGCTTCTCTGTCACCATTCCCTTAGTGCCTTTGTTTCCACCCCCCCCCCTTTTCTCCTTTAAATTTTTGGCAGGAGAGTAACCAGGTCTAACCCAACCCATCTTCACTGGCAGAGGTCCAATAAGCTGAAGGTGCATTGTTACCCCCTTGCTTAAACTCCATAAAGAAAACAAACCCTGTACATTGGTTTTCCCCTTAGAGATTAAAAGGAAACAAAACAGAACTCCATTAAGACCAAACAACACAACAAACATCTGCGCTAACTGGATTAGGAACAGATGATACCGGTGTGAAAAACTTGTTATTTTACTCTAGAACCCTAATAAATAAAGTTCTGTTAGTGTATGCGTCACCGACCAGAGGGTCAGCGATTAGTGAGCATGTGCTGCAATGAGTTCTTATGCGAGGTTTAATATTAATGCATGGCATTTCCCACTTCGTTAAAAACAATGTAGTCTAGTCAGAAAATAACAACTGGGCTAAATTACACACACCCCTAACGACAAGACTCCCTACCATTTGTGAATGTAAACTATTTAATTTAAAAATCTTGAATACTACAATAAAATAGCTATTACAAATGCACAAATACAGCTACTAGGTTTCCTTCCTTCCTTCCTTCCTTCCTTTTGAAGGAAACTGTTACACTGGTTAAACCGTTGGAAAGGTCCACATTCTATCACAGTGATGCATGGTGGTTAAAACACTTGAATCAAATCATAACCAGTTTTATCATAAAAGGATCCTGCACCTATTTATCAATTCCAGTACCTTAACAGCTACCCAACAAGTCATTAACATGCAGAAACATGCATCATGAGAAGCCAGAAGTATCACCCATCCCTTGTGCATGCTAGCAACTTGTCACTTGAGCTACAGTGTTTGTGTCACTGAGGCCTGTGAACAGTCACGCTTCCCAGTCATCCTGAGTGGGAGATGGAATGACTTAAGTACAAACGCAACATATTATAAACAATTTCTTACTAAAACGTCGGAAATTAAATCCAAGTATTTTACAGAATTTACTACAAAATGTCATAAAATCCACACTGAGTTATCACACACCCCCAGACCCCCTTGTCGCCGCACACACCCAGCAAGACAACTGGATGTCTTTGGACGTGGCGGTGACTTTTTATGCATCTTCGAACAACCTCACGAGGTATGCATTACTAGGCCCCTGAAGCACACCAAGAGCTTCACTTTGAAACCTCAAGTCGGTTTTGAAATTCCGAGAGAGCTCCCTAACTATCCTCTGCAAAGGCCCCTTCTGGATGAGCAATTCAGGTGATTTCGGGTAAGGATGAATTTCTCTTAGAGCCATGGTTCTGGGCATGTAGCGATGAGATTTCTTAACTGCACCCGTAGAGGGTGTGCTTTCCCTGGCTGCCTTTGTGGCCAGCTGTTTGCCAGTTTTGAGGGTGGTGGTGGGGACTTTCCCAGCCTTGGACTTCCTAGCTTTCTGCTTAGGTCTGGCCGTGTTCTTTCACCCAAAGCCAAAGTCTGAGGCCCTTGCTCGGATCATCCAGCTGGTGTTAAAGCTCAAACAGAGCCACAATCGCTGAGCAGAATGGAAAGACGCTTCTCCTATGAATGACCAAATCGCTCTGCCTCTCTTTTAGACTTTGAGTAATTTTTATTACTTCCTTGAGAATTTTATACAGTATATTTTGGTCATATTTACCCAAACTCATCCCCTTAAAATGCTTTATATCCAAACATCATTCAGGGATCAAAAGAGAGCATACGATACTCTGACTTGGAGCTTTAAGTATTTTTGAGCTGCCATATTGGGTACTGGGACTTGGACTCAGGATCTCTGCAAGACAGCAAGTCCTTTTAACTGCTGATCCATCTCTCCAGGCCCTTTCCCAGATTTTATAGTAAGAGCAACTGATTCTCATAACCCAGAATGAGAATATACTCAGGATTACTGAGTACCTGAGGGTCATCATGTGTCTTAGGGTTTCCATTGCTATGAAGAGACACTATAACACTATGACCAAGACAACTCTTTTTTTTTCTTATTACATAAGAATGCTTTTATTTTTATTTTTTTATTTTTTTTAATCTTTATTAACTTGAGTATTTCTTATTTACATTTCGGTTGTTATTCCCCTTCCCGGTTTCCGGGCTAACATCCCCCTAACCCTTCCCCCTCCCCTTCTATATGGGCTTCCCCTCCCCATCCTCCCCCCATTACCACCCTCCCCCCAACAATCACATTCACTGGGGGTTCAGTCTTGGCAGAACCAAGGGCTTCCCCTTCCACTGGTGCTCTTGCTAGGCTATTCATTGCTACCTATGAGGTTGGAGCCCAGGGTCAGTCCATGTATAGCCTTTGGGTAGTGTCTTAGTCCCTGGAAGCTCTGGTTGGTTGGCATTGTTGTTCATATGGGGTCTCAAGCCCCTTCAAGCTCTTTCAGTCCTTTCTACGATTCCTTCAACGGGGGTCCTGTTCTTAGTTCAGTGGATTGCTGCTGGCATTCGCCTATGTATTTGCTGTATTCTGGGTGTATCTCTCAGGAGAGATCTACATCCGGTTCCTGTCAGCCTGCACTTCTTTGCTTCATCCATCTTATCTAGTTTGGTGACTGTATATGTATGGGTCACATGTGGGGCAGGCTCTGAATGGGTGTTCCTTCTGCCTCTGTTCTAAACTTTACCTCCCTATTCCCTGCCAAGGGTATTCTTGTTCCCCTTTTATTTTTTTATTTTGTGTGTGTGTGTGTGTGTGTGTGTGTGTGTGTGTGTGTGTGTGTGTGTCTTGTTCCCCTTTTAAAGAAGGAGTGAAGCATTTGAATTTTGGTCATCCTTCTTGAGTTTCATGTGATCTGTGCATCTAGGGTCATTCAAGTATTTGGGCTGATAGCCACTTATCAATGAATGCATACCATGTGCGTTTTTCTGTGATTGGGTTAGCTCACTCAGGATGATATTTTCCAGTTCCGACCATTTGCCTATGAATTTCATGAAGTCATTGTTTTTGATAGCTGAGTAATATTATATTGTGTAGATGTACCATATTTTCTGTATCCATTCCTCTGTTGAAGGGCATCTGGGTTCTTTCCAGCTTCTGGCTATTATAAATAAGGCTGCTATGAACATAGTGGAGCATGTGTCTTTGTTATATGTTGGGGCATCTTTTGGGTATATGCCGAAGAGAGGTATAGCTGGGTCCTCAGGTAGTGTAATGTCCAATTTTCTGAGGAACCTCCAGAGTGATTTCCAGAATGGTGTACCAGTCTGCAATCCCACCAACAATGGAGGAGTGTTCCTCTTTCTCCACATCCTCGCCAGCATCTTCTGTCACCTGAGTTTTTGATCTTAGCCATTCTCACTGGTGTGAGGTGAAATCTCAGGGTCGTTTTGATTTGCATTTTCCTTATGACTAAAGATGTTGAACATTTCTTTAGGTGTTTCTCAGTCATTCAGCATTCCTCAGCTGTGAATTCTTTGCTTAGCTCTGAACTCCATTTTTTTTGTTTTGTTTTGTTTTGTTTTGTTTTAATTAACTTGAGTATTTCTTATTTACATTTCGAGTGTTATTCCCTTTCCCGGTTTCCGGGCAAACATCCCCCTAATCCCTCCCCCTCCCCTTCTTTATGGGTGTTCCCCTCCCCATCCTCCCCCCATTGCCGCCCTCCCCCCAACAATCACGTTCACTGGGGGTTCAGTCTTAGCAGGACCCAGGGCTTCCCCTTCCACTGGTGATCTTACTAGGATATTCAATGCTACCTATGAAGTCAGAGTCCAGGGTCAGTCCATGTGTAGTCTTTAGGTAGTGGCTTAGTCCCTGGAAGCTCTGGTTGCTTGGCATTGTTTGAACCCCATTTTTTAATAGGGTTATTTCCAAGACAACTCTTATAAAGGACAACATATAATTGGCACTGGCTTACTGAGTTTCAGGCTATTACCATCATGGCAGGAAGCATGGCAGTGTGCAGGTAGGTCTGATGCTAGAGAAGAAGTTGAGAGTTTTACATATTGTTCCAAAGGCAAACAGAAGACTGGCTTCCAGATAGCTGGAAGGAAAGTCTCTCAAAGCCCACCCCCAAAGTGACACACTTTTTCCAACAAGGCTACACCTCCTAATAGTGCCATTTCCTGGGTCAAGCATATTCAAACCACCAGATCACAGAGGAATCAAAGATAGTGCACTGGAGAGAAGGTGGGGGCACTAAATAGGAACTAGGTAGGAAGAAGTCATCAGTGACATTCTAAAATGTTATTTCATGACCTTATTGTTTTTTTTTTAATTTTTTAAATTTTTTTTTGTATGTTGCTTGTTTTTGTTTTTTTCAACTTGGCATAAGCTAGAGTTTTCTGGAAAGAGAAAATATAAGTTGATAAAATGCTTCTTTCATAGTGGCCTGTAGTTAAGTCTTTGTGGGCATTTTCTTGATTAATGATTGTTGGGAGAGGGCTCAGACACTGTGGACAGTGTTATGCTGAGTAAGTGACTATAAGAAACCAAGGGACTGTAGAGATGGCTCAGCGATTAAGAGCACTGGATGTTCTTCCAGGGGACCTGGGTTCTATTCCCAGCACTCACATGGCAACTGGCAAGTGACTGTAACTCCAAGATCTGACACCCTGACACAGACATACATGTAGGCAAAACACCAATGCACATAAAATAAAAATAAATAAATTATAGAATAATCAGGCTTAGCAAGCTTTGAAGGTCAAATCAGTGAGCAGTGCTCCTTCACAGTCTCTGCTTCAGTTCCTGTCTCCATGTCCCTGCTTTAGTTTGTGCCTCCAGGTTCCTGCCCTGATTGCCTTCAATGACAGACTACGATTGGGGCATATAAGCCAAATAAAGCCTTTCTTTCCATGTTGATTTTGGTCATGGTCTTTACCACAGCAATGGAAAGTAAAGTAATACATTGGTCATCCAGCACAGACTCAGGTGTAAGGTACAATTTCTACCTCAACATTCAGATGGTATTAGCAAACAGGTTTTGAGCTTGCTGGAAATGTTATGAGACTAGCTTTCCATTACTCTTTATTTAGGAAGTGAGTTTCTTGGTAACCTGGCACCTCTTGTTATGTTTCCTCCACTTGAATGAGAATAGCTATACCAATAAGCTATATAATCAATTTCTGGAACATGCCCACTAATGATCCAGGTTTACTGTTTAGAAATAAGTTGACTTTTGAAAGACCTAGTATTAACTTATTCCAGGAGGAGTTAGATTGGGATGCTGGTCAGTTCCACAAAGAAACTGGGATTTTGTCTTGTATAAGAATGCTTGTTTCCAAATAAGAAGCGTTTGAAGTAGTGTTCCCCTCCTGGAATTCAAACAGCTGGGATTCCTGCCTATAAAGTAGTTCCCTCAATTGTGAGGCTGAAGCCTTGGTGCTCGCTTCATCATAGAGTGAAAAATCATCAAATAAGAAAAGAAAAGACATTTCCCCCTAAGGATTCTTTTGGCACTTCTTTAACAAACTCAACTTTGGACTTTCACCACCAAAGACTGTTCTGATAACACTCCATCATCTTTTATGGGGAGCTGTCACTTTACAAAATTACTCCACTTGTACGTAACAAATAACATTTTCAAGAAAAGTTCTGAATTGATTGGCGATATTCTAAGCATTCCTTTGAAAGAGGCAATAATAGGGAGCTTGCGAAGACTTTTCTGTTTGCTGCAGGCATAGAAGAAGGTTGAAGAGTTCTGCTTCTCAGTCCTAGGAGGAGCAGGATGGAATTCAGTTCAGATTCATCAGCTGAATTGTATTTGGGGAGTCATATATTGTTCAATACAATAAGTGTTTTCGGGGTTGGGGATTTAGCTCAGTGGTAGAGCGCTTGCCAAGAAAGCAAAAGGCCCTGGGTTTGGTCCCCAGCTCCGAAAAAAAGAAAAAAAAAAAAAGAAAAAAAAACCAATAAGTGTTTTCAACACCCCCTAACTCCCATTTTGTGTGTGTATCTTAAGTTTCATTGAAAACAAACTAACTAATCAAAGCAGCTCAATAAATCCAACTTTTAGGAAGCACTAAGTAAGACACTAAGTAAGGTACTGACTCAAGCTGGCTTTACAGTTTGGTGCTCTATCAGGACTTCAAAACTTTCTCCAGAATAGGAGAAATGTTCTGGCTTTGGTAGGAAAAAATGTGATTCCAGAATGACATAGACCCAGGAGAGCAAGCCTTGCTTCTAAATCACACAGCGGCTGAGAGAAAATGAGTCCTGTCAACCAAGCAGCCTGGTATTTGGATACTAGTATTCCACAGAGACTTGTTCCAATACAGTTCACTTTATGGCAATTATGCCTCTAGACTCCTGTAACCAGGGGTCTCGGAGTGATTTGGCGAAATCTGCCCTTATTGCTGTTATGTTGAAAACCACACCAAAGTTAATGATGTAAAATAATGGCTTTATTATGCTTCCAAATACATTGCATGGTAGTTAATGAGGGCATAGCAAGGTTATGTCTGTTGTTACTGTTTTAGTAGTGCACACTGGGAGTGGCCCACACTGAAGCTGATGGATAAAAGCCTTGTTCTCCTTGCAGCAATGCAGGCTCAAAAAACTCATTCTTGCCAATTCCCCATGGAGTTTTATCAGAGCTGAATCTCTCTATCTAACAGTCTGCATCATTCCTGTCTCTACCAGTGTTAATTTCATGAACAGTAGAACTCTTTCACACTCATATACCTCTGTATCACCCACTAGGAAAACCCTTGCCCTCATCACCAGTGTATTTAGAAAATAAATAGTTGACTAAATGCAAGATATAGCTGGTGAAGCCTTCAATAGCTCAGAAATAGGGGCAGGATATAGGAAAGAACAGGAACTACCACAGTTCACTGTTTTAAACACTTTGAATGCTCTTTAGAAGCCCATAGACGCTGCTTTCAGACTTAAACAAACTGCTCCATCCATTGTTAGCATTCTGGATGTTGTTATAGCCCCAGCCAATTGCACTTTGAAACAATTTAATCACAGGGACACATTCAGCTTAGCTCATGAAAACAAGGCGATAGGCCTGAAAGTTAGTCAAAACTTCTATGGGAATTCATTTCTAAATGACAACAGGAGGTATATTCAAGAAAAAAATAAAAGATAAAGGCAAAACTTTATTTATCCATTTAATTATTCATTTGTTTATTTATTATCTCTATCTATCCATCCATCTATCCATCTATTATCCATCCATCCATCCATCCATCCATCCATCCATCCATCCATCCATCCATCCATCCATCCATCCATCTATCTATCTATCTATCTATCTATCTATCTATCTATCTATCTATCTATCTATCTATCTATCTGTCTGTCTGTCTATCTATCTACAGGAGGTGGCACATATCCCAGTATGTATATGGAAGTCAGAGGACAAAGTCAAGTTTGTCCTCTCTTCTTCTATGTGGGATTCAGGAATCAAGCTCAGGTCATCAGGCTTGGCAGCAGAGCCTTTATCCTACAAACCATCTTTCCAGCCCTAAAACTTTTTAATATTCTGGATGAAATAAAAAATATATTTGTTGAAATGCATTATAGAAGTTCTCCAAGGCCAGGCCTAGTAGCACATACCTGAGATCTTTGCACTCAGGAGGGTGAGGCAGAGGGATCATCAGTTCCAGGTCAGTTTGGCCTGAACAGTGAATTACAGACCAGGTTGAACAACACAGGACGACTCTAATCTCTAAGGCCAAAACCAGAACACAGGCAAATAACACATTTTTGTAGATAAGTCTCTTGATACAGTTGATATTGCTTTTGTATGGCTTGGCCTCTAAATAAGAGGTATCATCCCATCAAAAATGGTTTTTTTCATTTCTTCACCTGGATTTTGTTTTTATTGCTATATTATTACTTTTTATGTGTATGGTGTTTTGGTTCTGTGCATGTCTGTTCATCATATGTGTGCCTGATGTGTGTGGAGATTAGAAGAGGGCATTGGGTCTCCTGGAACTGGAGTCACAGATGATTGTGAACCAACAGCAGCCAGTACTTTAAATCATTGGTGCATCTCTTTAGCCCTGCTTAATATTGTTTGTTTGTTTTGGAAATCTAATTTCTGAGTTAAATACTAGGTTAAATATCACTATAGACCTTAGCTCACAAAATGGGCCAATTTATAATCCAATCGCCCTCTCATGACAGCTGCCATAGGTGGTATCTTGAGATAAGCACAAGTGAAGGGAGGTGACTCCTTTCTTTCCTCTGGCCAATAGCATCTCCTTTGCTCACAGTCTTAGGAAGTGTGACCTTAACATTCTTTAGAAAATACCACAAGTGTCCCTTCCTTTGTACACAGGTATCTGTTTTGAAGAACAAAGAGGCACACAGTGATAGAATGACAAAGAACAAAGTAACACTGAGTTCAGGGACACGCCAACAAGACACTCATATTTAAGGCCTGAGTCACCCCAAAGTTAGTCCAAGTTCTCTATGATTTTCCATTTTCCTAGCCACAGTTAGCCTAATGGGCAGACTGCACATGGATGTTCAATCACCACACTCAGGCAAGGTATCAGCCAGAAGCAGCACCGGCATACAGACACACCAGGGAGGAAGCCATCTTTAGAAATACAGCAGACTCTTCTGTATTTCCAGCCTGAGACCCAGTCATCACTTCTGTCAAGTTTAGCTTCATTAATCTTCAAAGCTTCTGGAAGCAGAGAGCTCTCTAAAACTGCGATAGCATCTTCTTCTTCTTTCTTCTTCTTCTTCTTCTTCTTCTTCTTCTTCTTCTTCTTCTTCTTCTTCTTCTTCTTCTTCTTCTTCTTCTTCTTCTTCTTCTTCTTCTTCTTCTTCTGTAGCTGTCTTTGGATATGCCAGAAGAGGGCTTTGGATCCCATTACAGATGGTTGTGAGCCACCATTGGTTGCTGGGACTTGAACTCAGGACATCTGGAAGAGCACTTAGTGCTCTTAACCCTGAGCCACTTCTCCAGCCCCATCTTTATTCTTTTATTTAAAAATATTTTCATTAATCTTTTGAAAATTCTCTTTGAAAATCTCATACAATGTGTTTTGAACAATCATGAAGTCCCAGCTACTCTTGGGAATAGGGTCTGTCTTGTCATGTGGTCAGGCTTCAGACAGGGGGTCACATCATCAAAGAAATTGTTCTATCTTTTTCAACATCTATCAAATATCAAAAATTGTTCAGCTAGAGGTGGGATTTTTTGTTCATCTTTCCATTTCTATGTTGAAATGTCTGGTTGTACTAGTCTTATGCATGCTGTCAGAATCACTGTTAGTTCATATGTACAACATCTCTGTTGTGTCTGAAAACACTGTTTCTTTGATGTTACTAACCTTTCTGCCCCATCCCACTTAGAGCTGAGCACTCCACAATCTTTTTCTCCACATGTTGACCAAATCAATTCTTTTATTCTGGGAGTACAGTCAACACATCACAGGATCCACCATATAAATTAACACAGAGAAAACTTAAGTATCTTGTAAAGGAAAAAGGCTAGTAGACTTAAACCCCAACAATATGGGTAACTGCTAGTAGAAACTAGGCTCATTGCTGGCTACTATACAGGCATCTGGTCTAGGACCTGGGGAGGCTGACTGTGCTATGTAAAAGCAAAATTTGAATTGATGTTTGACGAGTCTAATTCTCAACATGAACTTTTATCCACTGGACTAAGCAGCCCCTTCCTTAAAACACTGTGAGGGGATGGGAGCTTCTTTTGCCAACATAGCATATTTTGATACATGTATCACTGAAATGAACAGTGACAGTGCTCACTGATGGTTGTTTATGATTCTTGCTGCCTGCTGCTTGAACATTTCTCTGGTGCATTCATAGCTTCCTGGAATGGCAGCTCATCCATCACTGCTGTCACAGAGGAACAATGGCTTGAGTGGCTTTGTGACACAGAACATTTCAAGTCTTGGATATTCAGATTTGGGACCTAGATATTTCTTGTCATCAACCATAATCCAGAACCTTCTACTGACTATATCTTCAAATAGCAGGTTTCCCCTGATGTGTGTGGTCAGCTGTTAATACCTTACTGGCACCAAGATAGAACCTTCTTATAATGGGTAAGGGTATGGTCATTGTTGATTGTCAATGTATTAGATTAAGAAGTGACTAGGAGATAAGTAAAGCAACTGTACTTGCTGGTTTTGTGTGTCAACTTGACACAAGCTGGAGTTATCATAGAGAAGGGGGCCTCCCTTGAGGAAATGCCTCCATGAGATCCAACTGTAAGGCATTTTCTCAACTAGTGATCAAGGGTGGTATGGACCATTGTGGGTGGTGCCATCCCTGGGCTGGTAGTTTTAGGTTCTATAAGAAAGCAAGCTGAACAAGCCAGGGGAAGCAAGCCCATAAGTAACATCCTTCCATGGCCTTTGCTTCAGCTTTTGCTTCCTGACCTGCTTGAGTTCCAATTCTGACTTCCTTTGGTGATGAAGAGCAATGTGGCAAGTGTAAGCTGAATAAACCTTTTCCTCTGCAACTTACTTCTGGGTCATGATATTTTATGTAAAACCTGACTAAGACTGCATCCTTCTAGGGATGCCTGTGAAAGTCTTTCCAGAGAGGACTAGTTAAGAGATCATTCTAAATGACCTTGGCACAACTTTTAGACTATGAGCCCCAATAAATTAATGGGAAAAGAAGAAAGTCCACTGGCTCAGGTAATCTTTAACACTCTGCTTCCTGGACACCATGGTGTGTGCTGCTTTGTCTAATAGCAGCCTCTTTGCCATGGGCTGAAACCACCAGCCAGAATAAATCCTTCATTTCTGAAGTTGATTTGTTCAAGTATTTTGTCACACTGGCAAAAATATAATATTAATGAAAATAGCCTAATAGACAGAGAAGAAGTAGCCTACAGCTTTACCACTATAGCATGTCTTTCTGCCTCTTTGTGTGTGTGTGTGTGTGTGTGTGTGTGTGTGTGTGTGGCTTGCTTGGTGCATGGCATGCCCAAGGAAGATGGGCGATAACTCCTCCAAAGTATAATAAAAGCTCAGGTCTAATGGTCTGATAGTCAATTTTGTATGGAGTTTCTTAATTTTATTTATTCAGTGACTCAGGGAATACTTACTAAATATTGGAACTATAATTTAGTGGGTGAATAAACCTTTAGTTGTGTACAATAGCTTTCTCTAAAGGAGAGTTCCTTTAGGAATATATCTGGATTTCGTTTAGCTTCTACTTTTCCAACCGTGGATCCCACTGGTTTTCTCACCTGCCACTCTTTCTTCTGGTTTGTTTGTTTTCTCTTTTCCTTATTGAGTGGGAGTTGCCTTTCTGCAGAAGAATTGTATTGTTACAGTCACAATGGGTGGCTATATTCAAGACAAACCACCTGTCTGGAAATGCTCAGGGGGCAATTCCTGCCACCAATGGCAAAAAGCTTAATTTACCTGATAAATAATGGTACTATCTATTCAGTAATGGAGACACCTTGCTGGGGGATACTTTTTTCTCTATTTTTGGAAAAGCTAATCTGAGCAGAATAAGCCATTTCTACCGTGTAAATGACAATAGCTGTTGGAAGAAGTGCAGACTATATAAATAGTCTTTTTAAGCCCAAGAAACAGAGAGCTTCCTATCTTCAGACTCCTACTGCATAGTGATGGATTAACGAAATGATACAAACCTAGGTACTTATGAACGAGGAACTCTGCTGTGTTTACACATCCTCGACTCATGAATTCTTTTGAGTGGCTGGTGTACAAAGTTAGATTAAGTCACTGGCATCTGGTAAAGACTAAGAAGTAGCTTTAATCCAGTTCTTAGGATTTTTGTTTTTTACTTTTGTCAACAATGGCTTTTTGAGACCACAGGAGACTCAATTCTGATAGGCTATAGGGTATATAAAGGCATTTCTAGCTATATGACTTTTATATTACCTTTGCTTGCAAAGAGTGAACGTTGAAAAAGGCTACTAATATATATGGGTGTTTGCTTGCACATATGTGTATCACACACTCATACCTAGTGCTCACAGAGAGGAGAACAGGGCACTTGATCCTCTGCCACTGGACTTATAGGTAGTTGATAGAAGTTGAGCCAGGGCTGGAAAGTGGGTCAGTCCTTATGCTTGTCTTTCTCCAGTCTGTACTGTGGGACCGAGGGTTAGGTTACATGGCTTGTGAACATTAAGCCCATTCAGAGCTAGTCAACTTAGAAGATGTCAGAGTGATAAAAGCACTGTGTGAAGTGCAGAAGCATATTTAGCTCCAAATTATTTTAGTAATCATCTGCTTTTTTTCCTTAAAACTGTGTCTTGGCTCTCCAGAAGTAACTGTCTTTTCTATTAACTTGTTTGCAGACTGGTTAAATTACCTTAGTTGTGGTAACTTTTCCCAATAGTCTAACATCTGGCTAGAAAAATACTTCTGGGTAACAATGACACACAGGCAAATAAAACAAAGCAAAATCAGGCCAGATAAGGAAAATCAGGATAAAATTAAGACTGGAATGCAAAGAAATCCACAAACCAAAATATAGTGGCAAATATTAAAAAAGAAATCTATCATCCTGCAATATTACTGGCACCAGTAGACCACGTGCATCTGTGGGGTATTTTCATCTCAGTCAGCAGAGCATCTCACCTGCCAAACTCCCAATCTCTATCCCATTCTGCTGACGGCTACTCTCTGAACCCTGCAGCAACCTCTCCATCCATCTACTTTCCAAGGCAGGTCACCGCCATGCCAATCTCATACAGACTCCGCCTATCTCGGGGCTCTCTTGTGGCAGACTCTGCTCTCATTCCCAGCATCTGCCCCCCTGTGGATATAGTCCCAACTCCCAGTAGCCTGTTAAAATCAAAACTCAGTAAGTTTGTAATTTAGCAATCAGATTTATATCTTAAATTCTCAACCCACAAAATGACCATATAATAAACTCACAGCCAATTGATAATGATATAAACTTCCCACCTAGATAAGACAAATTGTCCTATAAAAATCCATCCCTTAAGAAACATTCATAATTACCTGTGGCCATTTAATGCCACATGGATCTGGGTTTTCCTTCTCTGCCTTCCCCTTGGTTCCTAACTCTTCTTTTTTCTTCTCTCTCACCTTACAAAAACTGTCCCCGCCTTACTTTTTCACTGCCCAATCACAGTCCTTGCTTTATCTTGTGCCTGCCCTCACCCGCAAAAAGAAAATAATCTACACTTCACCCTTTCTGTCTAATTAAAAAAAGAACTTTTCTCTCAAATGTAAGCTGAGCATAACTATTACCATTTTGTAATTTACAAAGAATAAAATACACCTAACACCTAGGCCATCATTTTTTCAATAAAATAGTATATTTTGTTATCTCTCTTAGTTTAAGAAAGGCTTGAAATTTATGTGTTATGTCTCGGCTAGCTTGTATACTATCTGAAAACTATCCAAATATATATATAGGCATCTCATTTAGGGACACATAGTCAGCAGTTATTTATTCTCACTGCAAAAAAAGGTTCTCTCTAAATCAATGTATAAAGGAACACTAATATTTGTATAAGCATAAATATTTAGAAGGCAACTTGACAGCATGAACATTTAGCAGAAAAATAGTATTAGAGTTCCTCTATGGTGTATGAATGTCTACCTAATACATTCCTTCTTGTGGAGTAGGCCCAAAATCTAGTCAAAAGTCATTGGTTAATGCCAAAACAGTCATGTAACTATTGTACCAGTAAGTTCATCTTGCATGGTAGGTCAAATTTGTAGCATGCAAAGTCCAGAACTGAATAACATTGCTATGCATGCCCCAGTCCATACTCATCACCTTGCCTGACAACTTTCAGGACAATGAAAGAACCAGTGGAGAAGACATTTCCTGGTTAGTTATAGGTTCATTTTCTCTGTGTCTTGCAAATAGAGTGTTGTGTCTTCAGTAGTATTTGGGGTTTCTCTCTTCTTTTCTAAATCACTTATCATTCTAGTCCAGTTATTTTTTTTTTCCTGTGGCCTTGTGGACAGATATGTTTTTTTTTTCACTCTAGTTTGAAAGATTTCTTTAAGCATCATAGGAAAGCTGAATTAGTGGTTATATAAATATCTTTGGTTTAATTTTTATCATGGAAAACTTGTGTTTTTTCCTTCAGTTATAGCATAGCTGTGCTGGGTATAATAATCTGGTTTACAGTTGTTATCATTCAGTTTTTTGAGACCATCATTACTAGCTATCCCTCAAGTTTTTAAAGTTTCAGTTGAATAATCTGGTTTTACTCTGATGGGCCTGTCTTCACATATAACTTTTTCTTTATCTATTTTAACATCTTTTAAATGTATATTTAGTGTTTTTAATTACAATATGATAAAGGGGGCTCTTATTGCTCCTATGTCTAGATCAGCATCTCTTTCCCTAACCCTGGGAAGGGTTTTATTTTATGATACTTTTGAAAATATTATAGGCCTTAAGAATGAGATCATTATCTATCTATCTATCTATCTATCTATCTATCTATCTATCTATCTATCTATCTATCTATCTATCTATATCTAGCCTATAAATCTGAATTTTAGAGAGTCACATATATCTTGAAACCCTTACTGGTATCATAAGCTCAGATATTCAGTTCTTTCCTCATTCCACTCTATAGCTGAGACTTTCCACAGGGTTGACTTATTATGTTTATTTCCATCATTTTAGCTTGATTTCTTCACTAGTTTTATCTTCTCCTTAAGCTCCTCTTTCAATTACCTTCCTCATTTTGTTTAGCTGTTTGTCTTTGAACAAAATTAAAATCATTCTTTTTGATTCCACTGTCTGGGGTTTCACTTAATTCACTCTCACTGGATGCCATTAATAATTTTTTGAGGAGTTCCATTATGTTAGTGTGGTGTTTGTTTGTTTTTGGTGATGGTGGTTTTTTCTTTTTGTATTCCTTATATTATTGTGTTGGGATTTATAAATATGTTGTCATTTCACTGCCTTACTTAGTTATGCTGTTAAATTCTTATTTGTTTCTGTACTATCTTTGGTTCTTTATTCTTCAATAGTTAATTAAGTGGAAGGGGCCTTTTGTTAGCTGGCTAGTACATTTCCATAGTGGTAATATTCAGCAGTGGTAGATGCTCTAAAACTTAATATTCTACTCAGGGAATAATATAAAGTTTACACCAGGAACCTTCAGCTCTTGGAATGAAAGACTATTTTTGGAACTATACACTAAACTTCACCACATCCAATTCCTCCATAAATATTGCAGATGCTTCAACTGAAAGAATGTAGCTGATTAAAAAATAAAACAAGCCAACTGGAAAGATGGTGCAGCAATTAAGAGCATAGACCGTTCTTGCAGAGAATCTGAATTTGGTTGGAACACTCATATCAGCTGGCTCATAAGCAACTGTCACTCCAGTTCTAGAGGATTCCACACCCTCTTGTAATCTCTGAAGGCATCCACACACTCATGATCACATAGCAAACATTTGTAAAAAGAACATTAATAAAGTGAATTGCTACCACAGCTGAGATAGAATGTGAATGGTGAAAGGTGGAGTTCTTTCACCCATCTGGCTCTGTCAGGCTCCAGGTGGTGCCATGAGATTGAATGGAGAATAGGAACCATTGGTCTCTGAGGAAAAAGGGGGTCAGTGGAAAAGGGGGGAGGTGGTGAGTATTATTTTGATAGGTCTCTGGAAATCCTGCCGTCTACAGCATACTTTTCAGATGCTATAGGTCTAGTGTCTATGAAGGGCAGTCCTTTCTTATCATGCCCTACTGCTGTTCCGTGAGAAACTTTTTTGGGGGCTGGGCAGGCCAGTTGAGTTCTGTTTTTTGGAGAGAACATCGAGCTGGCTTTAGCTTTCCTGTTTCCCCACAGAGCTCTCTTCTGACTTAACGTTCATTATAGACCTTGTCTCTTCAGAATATGAGCTTTCAATGCATGATCTTCACTGTCCCCCCACTCCCACTCCCACTCCCACCCCAACTTCAGTATCAAGTTGCCCATCCTTTCTCTTGTTTTCACTAACAACTAAAATCTCCTTCCATTTCTTCAGTGGAATTGATTGGGACAGAGCAATGCATAAAAGTGCAGATTAGATTGTGTGGTCTTTTTTACTACTACACAAAGAACTACAGAAACTAGGGACTGACTGAAATGAGAGAAATAGTCCTCCCTGGGTGTGATGGTTTGGATATATTTGGACCAGGGAGCAAGTAGCACTATTAGAAGGTGTGGCCTATTGGAGTAGTTGTGGCCTTGTTGGAGAAAGTGTCACTGTGGGTGTGGAATATAAGACCTTCATCTTGGATACCTGGAAGCGAGTATTCATCTAGCAACCTCTAGATGAGATGTAGAACTCTCAGCTCATCCTGTATGACTATGCCTCCCTGAATGCTGCCATGTTCCTGCCTTCATGATAATGGTCTGAATCTCTGAACCTGTAAGGCAGCACCAATTAAATGTTCTTTTTAAGAGATGCTTTGGTCATGGTATCTGTTGACAGAAGTAAAACCCTAAGACAGAAATTGGTACTAAGAGTGAGGTATTGCTGTGATAGGCCTGACCATGCTTTCATTTGGAACAATGTGGATTTGGGAATTTTAGATTTGGAAAGCAGTAGAATGCTTTAAATGGGGCTTAATGGGCTATTCTAGTAGGAATATGGAAGACTTTGTTGCCAAAAGTAATTTGAATTGTGCAGACCTGGCCCAAGCGGATTCAGAGAACTTCAGTAGCATTTCCTTTTTCCCTAGGTTCATGATCTATCTAGTTCCTGTCTGGAGTAGTGTCATGCATGAATTACATCTTATGGAATAGGTCTTAATACAAGTCAGGTATGAGTTGGCAAAGCATTGTGTCACTATTATAACACCATATCTTTCAGACAGGTCATGATTATAGTTCAAAGGGTTTGTAGTTGTGTTGGTGTTTACCTTTCTCATTTGTAGTGTGCAGAGTACCTTCCAGTACCATGGGCATTAGCCTGTAGTGATATAGGCTCTAAGTAGGCACCAGCTCAATCTCTCCAAGTTCAATGACTTGTGTAAATGTTATTTTCAGCAATTGAGCTTTATTATCAATTTGTGGAGAGACGCCTATAGGCTAGCCCTTTTGGGGGTTCCTATGGGACCCCTTTGATGATTTACTCAATATAACCTATCTCCATTACTGAGAGCTTCATTTGGTGATGAAACTTGTTCAGTTAAGAGCTCTTTGTCCTCTATTTGGTGATATGGTCTAGACAATTTCCATATAAGTATATGTTATAGAAAGCTCCTACTGTATTAGGTTCCCATAGGACTCCTCAAATGGCCCTTAGTTTTAGATGTCACTCATCATATTCCTTCACTTGACCCCCTTTTTCCTATGCCACCTTGTTTAATTTTCCCATTCTAGTTCCATCACTGCCTCCCATGTATCTTTATCCATTATATTTTCCCTTTCTAGGGAGATCTACCCTCTCCCTTTAGTCCCTTACTTTCAACCTAACATCTATAGTTATTTGGATTGCAGCTTACAGAGCAAAGATTTAGCAGCTAGTATGGACACATAAGCAAATACACACCTTATCTTTCTGGTTCTGAGTTATTTCACTCAAGATTGATTTTTTCTAATTCTATCCATTTACCTGCTGTTTTTATGATTTTTAATCTAAAATTTTAACTAAATATAGTTTTTAACTAGCTAAGTAATTTTCCATTTTATAAATATACTACATTTTCTTTATCTATTCATCCATTGATAAACATCTATATTATTTCCAATTTCTGGCTCTTATCAATAGAGCAGCAATGGATATGATTGAGCCAATGTCTGTGTAGAAGAATACTTAGGGAATATGCCCAAGAATGGTATAACTGGATCTTGAGGTAGATTGATTCCCATTTTTCTGATGAATTCCACTCTAATTTTTATAGTTGTTGTACAAGTTTGTATTTCCACCAGCAACAGAGGAGTGTTCCCTTCACTCTCCATTCTTGCCAGCATATTGATCTTGGACATTCTGATTGTATGAAATGAAATAATACAGTGGTTTTAATTTTTATTTCACTTATGACTAAGGATGCTGAAAATTTCTTTAAATCTTTCTCGGCCATCTGAGTTTCTTCTTTTGATAATTTTCTAATTAGAACAGTAGTCTATTTTTTAAACTAAATTATTTGTTTATTAGTGTTAAGGTTTTTTTCATTCTTTATATATTTTGGAAACTAGTTCTCTATCAGATGTAAAGATAGTAAAAATATTTTTTTCCTATTTTGTAGGCTGTTGTTTTGTCCTATTGATGATGCCCTTTGCCTTACAGAAGCTTTTTAATTTCACAAAATCCTATTGGTTAGTTGATGTTAGTGCCTGTGTTAACAGTATTTTGGACAGAAAGTCTTTGCTTGTGCCAGCGAGTTTTGAACTAAATACCCACTCTTTGTTTCATTGGTTCTTTGTATTGTTTTTGTTTGTTTCTATTTGATTAATTTCAGTCTGAATTTTCATTACTTCATGCCATTCACTCCTTTTGGGTGTGATTTCTTCAAGTTCTAGAGATTTAAGGTATGCTGTATAGTTTGTAATGTAAGATATCCCCATTTTTTAAAATGTAGGCACTTAATGCTATGAAGTTGCCTCTTAGAACAGTCTTCATGGTGTCCCATGTGTTCTTATTTTCTTTCAGTAGACTTTGACTTATGTCTTAATATCTGTCTTTGCCACTTTTCATTCCATAGATATGTATTCAGTTCCCATTAGTGTAGGTTTTCTGTTCTTTCTGTTGTTGAAATTTAGTTTCTTTTATTGGATATTTTTTATTTACATTTCAAATGTTATTCCCATTCCCAGTTTCCTGGCCATACGTCCCCTGTCCCATCCCTTCCCCTTCCTATGAGGGTGATCCCTCTCCCCAACCACCCCCTCTTCCCACTCCCTGACAGTCTCCTGCACTGGGGAGGTCCAGTCTTGGCAGGAACAAGGGCTTCTCCTCCCTTTGGTGCCCAACAAGGCCATCCTTGGCTACATATGCAGCTGGAGCTATGGGTCTGCCATGTGTACTTTTTGGGTAGTGGTTTAGTCCCTGGAGCTCTGGTTGGTTGGTATTGTTGTTTTTATGGGGTTGCAAGCCTCTTCAGTTCCTTCAATCCTTTCCCTAACTTCCCCTAATGGGGACCCCATGTCCTCAGTTCCATGCTTTGCTGGAAGCATTTGCCTCTGTATTTGACATGCTCTGGCTGAGCCTCTCAGTAGACAGCTACATCAGCTCCCATCAGCATGCATTTCTTGGCTTCATCAATATTATCTAGTTTTGATGACTGAAGATAAATGGTCTATATACCCAGGTGGGTCAGGCTTTGAATGACCACACCTTCAGTTTCTGCTCCAAACTTTGTCTCCATATCCCCTTCTAGGAATATTTTTCCTTCCCCTTTTAAGAAGGACTGAAGTATCTGCACTTTACTAGTCCTTCTTGAGCTTCATGCAGTCTGTGGATTTTATCTTGGGTAATTTGAGCTTTTGGGCTAATATTCATTTATCAGTGAGTACATACCATGTATTTTTTTTTGTGTGTGTGTGATTGCATTACCTCACTCAGGATGATATTTTCTAGTTCCATCCATTTGACTATGAATTTCATGAAGTCATTTTTTTGATAGCTAAATAGTACTCCATTGTGTAGATGTACCACATTTTTAGTATCCATTCCTCTGCTCAAGAGCATCTGGGTTCTTTCCAGCTTCTGGAAATTATTAATAAGGCTGCTATGAACACAGTGGAGAATGTTTCCTTGTTGTATGTTACAGCATCTTTTGGGTATATGCGCAAGAGAGGTATAGCTTGGTCCTCAGGTAGTACAATGTCCAATTTTCTGAGGGACCTCCAGACTGATTTCCAGAGTGGTTATACCAGTTTGCAATCCCACCAACATGGAGGAGTGCTCCTCTTTCTCCTCATCCTGACCAGCATCTGTTGCCATCTGAGTTTTTTATCTTAGCCATTCTGACTGGTGTGAGGTGGAATCTCAGCTTTGATTTGCATTGCCCAGATGACTAAGGATTTTGAGCATTTCTTTAGGTACTTCTCAGCCATTTGATATTCCTCAGCTGAGAATTCTATATTTAGCTCTGTACCTCATTTTTAATAGGGTTATTTGGCTTTCTGGAGTCTAACTTCTTGAGTTCTTTGTATATTTTGGATATTAATCCTCAATCTGATGTAGGATTGGTAAAGATCATTTCCCAATCTGTTGGTTGTGGTTTTGTCCTAACAACAGTGTCCTTTGCCTTACAGAAGCTTTGCAGCTTTATGAGATCCCATTTGTCAATTCTTTTTTTTTTTTCCTCAATCAGAAAGTTTATTTAAAAAGGTGAAAAGAAGAGCATCCTTTATCTCTTTCATATGTTTTTCTTTTTTTTTTTTTTTTTTTTTGCTTTGAAAATGGAGGTTTTTTTAGTTTTTTCCCTTTTTTTTTTTTTTTTTTTTTTTTATTAACTTGAGTATTTCTTATATACATTTCGAATGTTATTCCCTTTCCCGGTTTCAGACAAACATCCCCTCCCCTCCCCTTCCTTATGGGTGTTTTCCTGAATTCTTTCAGGGATTTTGTGACTCCTCTCTGTGGCTTCTGCTTGTTTATTTATGTTTTCCTGTGTTTCTCTAAGGGAGTTCTTCATGTCTTTCTTGAAGTCCTCCAACATCATGATCAAATATGATTTTGAAACTAGATCTTGCTTTTCTGGTGTGTTTGGATATTCCGTGTTTGCTTTGGTGGGAGAATTGGGCTCCGATGATGCCATGTAGTCTTGGTTTCTGTTGCTTGGGTTCCTGCGCTTGCCTCTCGCCATCAGATTATCTCTAGTGTTACTTTGTTCTGCTATTTCTGACAGTGGCTAGACTGTCTTATTAGCCTGTGTTTCAGGAGTGCTGTAGACCTGTTTTCCTGTTTTCTTTCAGCCAGTTATGGGGACAGAGTGTTCTGTTTTCGGGCGCGTAGTTTTTCTTCTCTACAGGTCTTCAGCTGTTCCTGTGAGCCTGTGTCTTGAGTTCCCCAGGCAAGTCGTTTGTAGCAGAAAAGTTTGTCTTACCTGTGGTCCCCAGGCTCAAGTTTGCTCGCGGGGTGTTGCCTATGAGCTCTCCACCCTCAGCAGCCAGGAAGATCTCGCGCCGCCCCTTCCGGGAGGTTTCGTGCACCAGGGTTCCAGATAGGTTTGTTTTCCTCTGGGGTCAGTACTGTGTGCAGCGTGCAGTCTCTTCTGGTTTCCCAGGCGTGTCCGCCTCTCTGAAGGTTTAGCTCTCCTCCCACGGATTTGGGTGCAGAGAACTGTTTATCCGGTCGGTCCCTTCAGGTGTGGTGTCTCAGGACGCAGTGGATCTGCTGCTCCTGGGCCCTCCCTCACGGGTACCCAGAGGCCGTATAAAGTTTCCTCCTGGGCCAGGGATGTGGGCAGGTGGGCGGCGTTGGTGGTCTCCTCCGCTCTGCTGCCTCAGGAGTGCCCGCCCGACCAGGCGGCGAGAACTCCCCTCCAGGGGGCCTGGGAGCAGAGAGCTGCTGAAGGCAGGGATCCTCCGCTGGTCCGGGCTAAAACTTTATTTTTAAATCTGGAGACCAGGCTTTATAATTTATACCTTGGTATTAGTCAGGGACTTTGAGGTTTTTGTGGGGTAGGGTGAGGTAGGGAACTATTCTTAGGCTGCTGCTCTGTGCCTAAGGGAGGCCCCTGGGGTTTTTCAAAAGACAAGTGTAGGTGAATTTCCACCCCAGAGAGGAAGTAGATGGTGTAATGGGCAAAGTGACATTTCCTTCCCTGGATGTAGTTATTCATCTGTGAGGGGGAAGGACTCAGAGCAGTGAGGTGCCTCTCAAATGATTTAGAGCTGGAGGAACACTATACAGACCCAGGGGATTGAAATACAGGTAGAATGGAGCATGTTGAGCTGTTTCAAAATGGGTGAAATCAACTTAATGAGACAGAATGACTGCCCCCACTCAGGCTACAGCCCAGACTGAAGGTGCTTGGATATTTTGAAAAGAAGATAAAGGTTGGATGACTTGGCTAATGTTGAAAAATCAGAGGAGAGAATTCCTCCTGTAATCATGAAAGGTGACTCCATGGCCAGACTCTACTTCCTGACAGCTTCCACAATACTCAATACCAAAGGCCTTGAGGATCTGATTGTGGGAAATGGATATTTTAGGCTAATGCTTGTCTAGTAACAATTAGACAAAGAAATAAAATAAGATTTGTTTCTCTCATTTGATCCCATGATTGCCACAGTTTTCCCTCTCCTAATTTCCATTTATTCTTTAAGGATTTCATACATGTAAGTGGACAATATCAATACCTGACTTCTTCTATCCAATTCCTTTTAGACTCCTCCCCCTACTCCATCCCCTTCTTTTAACGTTTATTTGAAATTTTATTGTTTTATAACCCACTGCATACAGTTAGTGATGTTTATATGAGCAATCCACTGCAGCATGGTCAAGTTACCAGGGGCCACATCCATGAAGAACATGGCTTCCCTCTCTCACCCACTGCCAAAATTAACCTCAGTTAGCTAGGGCCTATATGAGTTTGTATGTTGTGGTGTTTGAACCCACTGGGACAAACCAAAGACTTAGGCTCCATTCAAATTTAGCTAAAATAGATTTATTTCTACTGCTAGCAGAAGGGCAGCAGCCTTAGAGCCATACAGCATGTTATTCAGAAAGCGGTGAGGTGGGGTTTTCAAGGTGGACACCATAAATATGTGCATTATAATTGTCCGTGGAATCCACAGCTGGACAGGAAAACTGCTTAACTTGCTCCAGTTTTTAATTACTCTCCTGTTATATAGTAATAAAAAGACCATTTCATCCCCCTTTCCATAGCAATAGGCATGTTTTATAAAGCAAAAGGAAGCTGTTAATTCTTCACAGCCTATTATTCTATTCTTATTTCTGCAGGCCACTGGGCTCTCCCAGGCATTCCTGAGTGAAGGTCAATGGCCCTAAAGGTACACCTTACTCCATATTGTATCTTTAGCCCTCAGAGGGGTCCTGTGTAAATTATTACTAGGTCTGAGCGCTCTAATGACTGGGATAGAGCAGTTAATTTCTGGGCAGGGAAAAGCACAGTGCCCAGGTTAGGACAGCCTGTCACGTCCCACATAATCATCTCTCTAGCTCTGGCTGTCCACTTTTTAAAGCATCAGCTACATCTCCCTCTATGTAAAACTCATACATTGATTTTTTTCCTACCTGTTCCTCACAACAGTCGTGAAGCTTAAAATAAATTTCCATGAGTTTCTGGAGGTGGTTTTGTCTCAAAGTCTGTGGGTTATAGATTGTGAAAGTTGAAAATAAATTCCAGCATCAATAAAATGTTAGCATTTCAAGTGATGCATTGAGTTGCAGAAAGGCATAAAAACTCCCCATATCTATAAAGCATTCATCGAATATTCTCTGTGGTCACTCAACATTTGAATAGTCATTCCTTCATGCCAATATACACTATTCTTTGCATTATTTAATTTACTTCCCACTTATTTCTTCATATACTTGCCTGTTGTTGTAAAAATATAAAAATAAAAAAGTAACGGTGTCTTTTACCCTGCCAGGTCCGCACCGCAGTGCCCCAAGATATCTGCTAGATATCTTGGAGGAATCACATCCCAACTCCGCGGCGGCCCATAGTCTCCTGCCGCTGCACACTTTCCTACACTCAAACCATCACATAAAAGAACACACAACACAATAATCTTAGATCCAATTGATAAGATATAATTGCCCACTTAAACATACAAAGCCCAGTACCATCCATCCCTTAGGAACATTGATAACAACCTGTAAATACACAGAGCAGAATCTTAACATCACCTGCCATGGCTTCTCCCCTCTCTCCACCTGTCTCTTCCTTTCTCTTCTGGTCTCCTCCTCTTCCTTCAAACTTCTCTCCTGCCCATCCTTCCTTCTCCTCCAATAATAGGCCTCCTTCTATCCTGTACCTGCCCCTCACATGTACTTTACAAATTCAATGGGGGAAAAGGGTCTGGTGAAGTCACATGATTCCTGAGTACTTTACTAGGCAGCTGTCCTTGGGGCAGTGGAATTAGCATCAAAATACAGATAACTTCAGGGCAAACTACAACACTTGCCAGACAAGGAACAATCACAATTTAAAAATAAAAAAATTAAGACAGTTACTTACTGTAAAATAAAGTTAAACTCCTCTCTATCCCTTTGCCTGCAAAAAGATGGATTGTTTTTTTTTATTTTTAAATACATGGTCAGTTTGGGACTCATTTAACATAAATTATACTTGACATTAACTTAAAAATAGTAGAGAACTTCAATGTACTTAATAAACAGTAAGAACAATCGTGGGATTCAAGGTATATTTCAAGAAAGCACGGGTAAGAGAGCATTATTAGAGGGAAGAGAGACGTTCAGAAACTGACCAATTGGAATCACAGCACAGAATACTGCAAGGGTTGAACTATACTGATTGAGAGCCAATGCTTTGAATTAGGCAGGCTAACAGTACTGATCAGAAATGTCATATCCATGCAATAGTGCTGCCCATAATTACCACACACATAATTATTAACATGTATCTGATAGATCTCAGGAAGACCACATATTCACAAAGAAGCTCAAGCTGGACTACAATTTCTTGTCTTCATCAATATTGTCTAGTTTTGTGGCTTTATATAAATGATCTCTATACACAGGTGGGGTAGGCTCTGAATGGCCTTTCCTTCAGTCTCTGCTCCAAACTTTCTCTCCATATCCCCTCCTATGAATATTATTGTTCCTCTTTTTAATAAGGACTTAAGCATCCACACTTTGGTTGTCCTTCTTCTTGAGTTTCATGTGGTCTGTGGATTTTATCTTGGGTAATTTGAACTTTCTGGCTAATATCCATTTACCAGTGATTGCATACCATGTGTGTTTTTTTATGATTGGGTTACCTCACTGAGAATGATATTTGCTAATTCCATCCATTTGCCTATGAATTACATGAGGTCATTGTTTTTCATAGCGAAGTAGTTCTCCATTGCGTAGATGTACCACATTTTCTGTATTTAATCATCTGTAGAAGGGCATCTGGGGGTCTTTCCAGCTTCTGGTAATTATAAATAAGACTGCTATGAACAGAGTGGAGCATGTGTCCTTGTTGTATGTTAGAGCATCGTTTGGGTATATGCCCAGGAGAAGTATAGCTGGGTTCTCAAGTAGTGCAATGTTCAATTTTCTGAGGATCCTCCAGACTGATTTTCAGAATGGTTGTAACCATCTGCAATCCCACCAACAATGGGGGAGTGTTCCTCTTTCTCCACATCCTCACCAGCATCTGTTGTCACCTGAGGTTTTGATCTTACATGATTGGTGTGAGGTGAACTCTCAGGGTTGTTTTGATTTGCATTTCCCTGATGCCTAATGATGGTGAACATTTCTTTAGGTACTTCTCAGCCATTCTATATTCCTCAGCTGAGAATTCTTTGTTTGGCTCTCTACCTCATTTTTTAATGGAGTCTAACTTCTTGAGTTCTTTGTATATTTTGTATATTGGCCCACTATCAGATATAGATTGGTAAAGATGTTTTCCCCATCTGGGTTGCCCCTTTGTCCTAATGACAGTGCCCTTTGCCTTACAGAAGCTTTGCAGTTTTATGAGGTCCCATTTGTTTACTCTTGTTCTTAGAACACAAACCATTGGTGTTTTGTTCAGGAAAATTTTCCAAGTGCCCATGTGTTTGAGGCTCTTCCTCAATTTTGCTTCTATTAGTTTGAGTGTTTCTGGTTTTATGTGGAGATCCTAGATCCGCTTGGACTTATGCTTTGTTCAGGCTGATATGAATGGTTTGATTTGCATTTTTCTACATGCTGACCTCCAGTTGAACCGGCACCATTTATTAAAAAGGCTATATTTTTCCACTGGATGTTTTTTAGCTCTTTGTCAAAGATGACCATATGTGTGTGAGTTCAAATCTGGGTATTCAATTCTACTCCATTGATCTACCTGCCTGTCTCTGTATTAATACCATAGACTTTTTTTTTTAATCACTATTGCTCTGTGATACTGCTTGAGGTCAAGAATGGTGATTCCCCCAGAAGTTTTTTTATGGTTGAGGATAGTTTTTACTATTGTGGATTTTTTGTTATTCCAAATGAACTTGCAAACTGGTCTTTCTAACTCTATGAAGAATTGAGTTGAAATTTTGATGGGGATTGCATTGAATGTGTAGATTGCTGTTGGAAAATTGGCCATTTTTACCATATTAATCCTGCCAATCCATGAGCATGGAGATCTTTCCTTCTTCTGAGATCTTCAATGTCTTTCTTCAGAGACTTGAAGTTCTTGTCATATGGATCTTTCACTTGCTTGGTTAGAGTCACACCAAGGTATTTTATGTTATTTGTGGCTGTTGTGAAGGGTGTCATTTCCATAATTTCTTTTTCAGTCTGTTTATCCTTTGAGTAGAGGAAGGCTGCTGATTTGTTTGAGTTTATTTTATACCCGGCCACTTTCCTGAAGTTGTTTTTCAGGCTTAGTAGTTCTGTGGTGGAACTTTAGGGATCACTTAAGTATAATATCATATCATGTGCAAATAGTGATATTTTGACTTCTTCCTTTCCCTTTTGTACCATTTAATCTCCTTTTGTTTTCTGATTGCTCTGGCTAGGACTTTCCAATGTTATATTGAATAAGAATGGAGAGTGTGGGCACCCTTGTCTAGTCCTTGATTTTAGTAGGATTGTTTCAGGTTCCTCTCCATTTAGTTTGGTTTTGAATATTGGCTTGCTGTATATTGCTTTTTCTATGTTTAGGTATGGGCCTTTCTTTCCAAGACTTTTAACAAGAAGGGGTGTTGAATTTTGTCAAGTGCTTTCTCACCATTTAATGAGGTATCATGTGCTTTTTTTCTTTGAATTTTTTAAAGTAGTGGATTACATTGATGGTTTTCCATATATTGAACCACCTCTATATCCCTGGGATAAAGTCCACTAGGTCATGGTGGATGATTGTTTTGATGTGATCTTGGATTTGGTTTGCAAGAATTTTATTGAGTATTTTTGCATTGATATTCATACCAAAAATTGGTTTGAAATTCCCTTTCTTTGTTAGGTCTTTGTGTGGTTTAGGTATAAGTGTAATTGTGACTTCATAGAAGGAATTGGGTAGTGTTACTTCTGTTTCTAGTTTGTGGAATAGTTTGCAGAGTATTGGTATTAGGTCTTTTATGAAGATCTGATAGAATTCTGCACTAAGCCCATCTGGTCCTGGGCTCTTTTTGGTTGGGAGAATTTTAATAACTGCTTTTTATTTCTTTAAGAGTTATGGGATTGTTTAGATGGTTTATCTCATATTGATTTAACTTTGGAATGTGGTATTTGTCTAGAAAATTGTCCATTTCCTTCAGATTTTCCAGTTTTGTTGAATATAGGCTTTTGTTGAATATAGAATCTGATGATTTTTTTGAATTTCCTTTTATGTCTCCCTTTTCATTTCTGATTTTGTTAATTTGGATTCTCTCTCCATGTCCTCTCGTTAGTCTGGATAAAGGTTATCTATCTTTTTGATTTTCTCAAAGAGCAAGCTCCTGGTCTTGTTGATTCTTTGTATAGTCTTTTTGTTTTTACTTGGTTGATTTCAGCCCTGAGTTTGATTATTTCCTGCTGTCTACTCCTCTTGGGTGTATTTGCTTATTTTTGTTCTAGACCTTTTAGGTGTGCTGTCAAGCTGCTAATGTATGCTTTCTCCTGTTTCTTTTTGGAGGCACTCAGAGCTATGAGTTTTCCTCTTAGCACTGCTTTCATTGTGTCCCATAAGTTTGGGTATGTTATGCCTTCATTTTCATTAAATTCTCAAAAGTTTTTTATTTCTTTCTTTATTTCTTCCTTGACCAAGTTGTCATTGCACAGAGCATTGTTCAGCTTCAATCTATTTGTGCTTTATGTTGTTATTGAAGACCAGCCTTAACCCTTGGTGATCTGACTGAATGCATGGGATTATTTCTATCTTTCTGCGTCTGTTGAGGTCTGTTTTGTGACTAATTATATGGTCAATTTTGGAGAAGGTACCATGAGGTGCTGAGAAGAAGACATATTCTTTTTTTTCCCCTCCATCTTTATTAAATTGGGTATTTCTTATTTACATTTCAATTGTTATTCCCTTTCCCCGTTTCCAGGTCAACATCCCCTTAACCCCTCCCCCTCCCCTTCTATGTGGGTGTTCCCCTCCCCATCTTCCCCCCATTACCTCCCTTCCCCCAACAATCCCGTTCACTGGGGGTTCAGTTTTGGTAGGACCAAAGGTTTCCAAGAAGGTATATTCTTTTGTTTTAGGATGAAATGTTCTATAAATACCTGCTAAATCCATTTGCATATGTTTTGTCAGTTTCTCTATGTTTATTTTCTGTTTCCATGATCTGTCCATTAATGAGATTGGGGTGTTGAAATCTTCCACTATTATTTTGTGTGTTCATTGTATGTTTTGAACTTAAGGAAAGTTTGTTTTATGAATGTGGGTGCCCTTGCATTTGGAGCATAGATGTTCAGAATTGAGACTTCATCCTAGTAGATTTTTCCTTTGATGAATATGAAGTGTTGTTCCTTCTCTGTTTTGATAACTTTTGGTTGAAAGCCAATTTTATTCAATATTAGAATGGCTATTCCAGCTTGTTTCTTGGGACCATTTGCTTGGCAAATTTTTTCACAGCCTTTTACTCTTACTTAGTGTCTGTCTTTGTCACTAAGGTACATTTCCTGTATGCAACAAAATGCTGGGTCCTGTTTACATATCCAGTCTGCTAGACTATGTCTTTTTCTTAGGCAATTGAGTCCATTGATGTGGAGAGATTTTAGGGACCAATGATTGCTGTATCCTGTTATTTTTGTTGTTGTTAGAGGTGGAATTGTGTTGTGTGGCTATCTCTTTTGGGTTTGTTACAAGATTACTTTTTTGCTTTTTTTTTTCCGGAGCTGGGGACCGAACCCAGGGCCTTGTGCTTGCTAGGCAAGTGCTCTACCACTGAGCTAAATCCCCAACCCCTCTTTTGCTTTTTTTAAGGTGTAGATTCCTTTCTTGTGTTGGAGTTTTCCATCTATTTTCCTTTGTAGGGCTGGATTTGTGGAAAAATATTGTCTAAATTTGGTTTTGTCATGGAATATCTTGGTTTCCCCATCTATGGTAATTGAGAGTTTTGCTGGATATATTATTAACCTGGGTCGGCATTTGCATTCTCTTATGATCTGTATGGCATCTGTCCAGGATCTTCTGGCTTTCACAGTCTCTGGTGAGAAGTCTGGTGTAATCCTGATAGATCTGCCTTTTATGTTACTTGACCTTTGTCCCCTTCTGCTAATATTCTTTCTTTGTTTTGTGTATTTGATGTTTTGACTATTATGTGATGGGAGGAATTTCTTTTCTGGTCCAATCTGTTTGAAGTTCTGTAGGCTTCTTGTATGTTCATGGGCATCTCTTTCTTTAGGTTAGGGAACTTTTCTTCTATAACTTCTTGAATATATTTACTGGCCCTTTAAGTTGGGAGTCTTCACTCTCTTTTACACCTATTATCCTTAGGTTTGATCTTCTCTTTGTGTCCTGGACTTCCTGAATGTTTTTGGTTATGAACATTTTGCTTTTTACATTTTCTTTGACTATTGTGTTCATGATTTCTATGGGTTTTCTGTCCCTGACATGTTTTAGGTTAGGAGCTTTTTGTGTTTTACATTATCTTTGATGGTTGTGACAATGTTTTCTATGGTGTCTTCTGCCCCTGATATTCTTTCTTCAATCTCTTGTATTCTGTTGGTAATGCTTGTGTCTATGACTCCTGATCTCTTTCCTAGGTATTTTTTAACCTCCAGGGTTGTTTCCTTTTGTGATTTCTTTATTCTTTATTGTTATTTCCATTTCCATTTTTAGATCTTGAATGGTTTTGTTCAATTCCTTCATGTGTTTGGTTGTTTTTTTCCTGTAATTCTTTAAGGGATTTTTGTGATTCCTCTTTAAGGGCTTCTACCTGTTTACCTATGTTGTCCTGCATTTCTTTAAGGGAGTTAAAAAGTCACATGAGGGAAGCCAGTAGCTAAGGTAACAACAATCCCCTTACTCCATCCTAGCGTCCTCTCCTCAGGGACAGGGAGTACAGTGATGAGTAAGCTACAGAAATTGTCACTATTACTCTTAGGATATTTTAATATAAGAGCGACAGTAAATCAATCTGATAAGTATTCTGGAGAGAAGGATACCTATGTAGAATCACAGAAAGAGCTGATGGTGAAAGAGATGAATTGGAATTTTAGTAGAATAATCTAGGAAAATGTTGCTATGAACATAATAGTGAGTGAAGATTGGATGGGATGAAGGAGCACATCACATAGACAGAGAAGACAACTAAAAGGTGCTGAGAGGCACATCCAGAAGAGCACTTTGACCAAAGCAGAATGAAGGCCAGAGGAGCTATGAGTATTAATACTTATAAGAGATTATACTTATACAGAAGACGTACAGGTGATTAGGTTGGTCTTTATAAGCCACTTTGAAGGCATTTTCTCTTAACATTTGAAATAGTTGCAAATCAAGGATTTTTATGTGTAGAAGAAGGTAATCTGATTTAAACTTTATTACTGTCTCTCTAGATTCTGACTTGTGAATATAAAAGAATTAGAATTGGGGCAAAAATAATTACTAGAAGACAATAGATGGCTGCAGTGAAGGCAAGAAGATAAGAACATAATGAACTAGTGGAGAAGACAATGAGAAGTGAAGTTCAGTCAGGAAGAAGATAAAGAAGTGCTTCTCAACATATCAGTGACCTAAGACCACTCAGCATATCAGATATTTACATTATGATTCATAATGTAGCAAAATTATAGTTAGGAAATAACAAAAAATAATTTTATTATTGGAGATCACTACCACATGAGGAGTCATAGAATAAGGAAGGTTGAAAACCACAGGTATAGAGTTTTATTTACAAGGACATTACTGTTTCCTGATACTACAAGTTATTGAACCAATGATTGGTCCCTGAGCTACACCCCTTCCCACAGTGGTGAGTATAGATGTTCTAAAGGTGATATTGAGCACTTTAGTTCTAGATACATAGCTATTATAAGATAGAGAGATAGAGATAGAGAGATACACTTACATACATATGTGTATGTTTTTATATAATGTGAGTATGTTTGTGTGTAGTGTATGTTTGTGTGTATATGAGTATATGTGTATGTATATATGCACACATACATATATGTATATGTACATGCACTCCACAAACATACATATACACACAAAATATACTACACACAAACATATATACACATACATACACACACTACACACAAACATACACAAACATGCACATGCATACTATCCATAAACATATATATATACACATACTATATGCACTACATATATACATGCATAGATACTATACCTATGCATATAATACAAATATACATATACTATATACATATACACACATACATATGCACACTAAAACACAAACATACTGCACATATAGACATGCACTACATACACATACACACTATAGACAAGCAATACACTTATATAGTACACACATACACACACATACTATACAAACATATGCATACAAACATACACACATTAGCACACAGACATGTACATGCACATACACACACAAACAAACAAACAAACACACACACTCACCCACACAAATTCATATTTTCCTCAGTCCTTTATAACAGAGTGAAGGCAGTATAGATTCCCATTCAGAGAAGATGAATTTTAGGTTCATTCACCGTTCCATTCATTCCTTTTAGAGCTCTCAGCTCCAGCAGGTGAAAGGGGAAAAGCCCACCACGACAGTCTTCCGGCATTAGAGAGGGCGGGGCAGTTGAGTTGATGTTGACCTTTTAAATACAGTCAGAAGTGTGCTAATTCTGTTGCTGCCCTTTCTTTTTGTCTTTATTATCCATAAGAAGTAAAGAAAAAGGAACCTATTTCCTTTAATGGCACAAGAAAATTTCACTACCAGCACTAATTTGGCTTACTATTTCCTAGCATTTTCAGAAGGAAAGGAATAATAACCTCATTTCAATTTTGCCCCATATTCTTAAAATACTTACAGATTTTTTAAAGCCTCTAAATGCAAGCTTGCACTTAATTTTGCTTCTTTTTGTCAGCCCTAATCTTGAAATCATCTGAATGAATGAAAACTAGTATCTGGTCATTTTTACCTTCCTTTACATGGGATAAAGGTGGCATAATAGACTGCAGAGGCAAATATCCCACACTTGAGTTTTCTTACCAAAATGCACTTTAAAATAAGTCTCTGTTTGATTTAAATCAAATAATCCACCTGAAAGTTAGATTAATTCTTCCAATTTCTTTCTTCATTTAAATAGCATTTATTAGTGTCTTACACAGAGATGGTGCTTAAGTGACTGCTGGGTTTAATACAGTTAGGAAGACTAGACTAGGATATTACTCTCTTGTCTCTCCCTAGATTACATTTTGCTAATCTTTAACGATTTGCTACCGTTCTCTCAGATAATCATACATTATACCAGCTCTCTGTGCTTTCTTACTTACAACCTCATTATACATTTAAGACTCTTTTCCTAGAATCTTTTCTTACCTTTTCACAAGTAAATGTACTTTAATTATGGAAAGTTAAGAGTAGAGAAATATACCAGGTGTAGTGTGTTTGCAGCTAGCACTTTTCTTCTGTCCTATATTATGAACTTGTGATTACACTGAAAGAATATTGCATCTTCCCTTTTGATTGACATGCTATAATGATGGCCTTACTCTTTACATAGGCTCAAAACAACGATAAAAACTGCCAGTGATTCTTTCCTAGAGAAGCTTTTATTTTTTTTCAGAGAAAAGTTATTTATCAAGAACTTATAAAAACAAAACCATAAATACCGGAAAATATAATATCTGAGGCTATATAAATCAATATCCTATTCTCACTCTTGGTTTTATTTTTCCCGTGAAATATGAACTTGATGGCCTCAAAAATGATGTTTCTGGTTACAAAAATTCATGAGAAATATGCAAAATAAACTTGTCATATTAAGTGACAAGACATACTGAATATGAACTGATAGCTGGATGAACAGGTGGATTCAATCAGCCTATGGACAGAAAAATCTGGTGAATCTGAGACAGCCTGCTTTCTCCAGTAAGCAGACAGCCAACATCTTCATTAGAGAGCACTGAGGGTTAACATTTTCAGAAGCCCTTGTGTAGAAGTCAGAGTCTCTAACTTGGAGATGTAGTGAGAACTTTAAGAGGTGTGGCCTGGTGGGAAGTGCTCCTCTGACTGGATGCATGCTTCTGTGTCGGCCTCAGGATCTAAGGTCTCAACTGGAAGCAGGGATATCTGGAAGGCTCATAATAAATAAACACAGGCTACTTTTCAGTACAAACTGACCGGCAATCTTTCAAGACTTAAAGTTACTCTGTCTCTCTCTCTGTCTGTCTGTCTCTCTCTGTCTCTCTGTCTGTCTGTCTCTGTCTCTCTCTCTCTCTCTGTCAAACACACACACATACACACACACACACACACACACACACACACACACACAGCTTGAGGCTGCACACACACTGTATTCTCTTTCACATTCTGCTTTTCTCAAACTCCCACACACTCCTACTCACCTCTGTGAGTTCTCCTTTCACTCCCACACTCTTCATACACACCTCACACACATCTCACACATATCGGCACTCTCACTCACACACACACTTCTCCGCACACATTTCACATTCTCTCTTCACTCACTCTTCCCATACTCTCTCGCATTTTTCTTGCCCCAGTCTTTTATTGGTACTCCAAAAGCAGGTAGTAAAAGAGACATTGTATAATTATTGCCAAATCAAATTTAAAAGAATGACCACATCCTGCAAAGAATTAAGATTTACAATTGTTCCCCAAAGTTTCAAGCTTCCATATTCCCAGGCTGGTGGACAAAATAATAACATTTGAAAGTTATCATTATTTAAACTTTAACTTTTCACTTATTCAGAGCTCAGAGCTCCGAGGTCAGCTACTTGCATTTTCCTGTGAAGCTCTAATGACAAATGACTTCTCCCTAATCAGCAGGAAGTAGTATCACAATAACATTGCCTCTTTCCTGACTCCTGACTTTTTTGAAGGATCTCTTTCCTTTCCTTTTTATCCTTGTTTTTCCTACCTAGTGTTACTGGGTTGAAAAGGTAGACAAAAAAAGGAAGAGAGGGGTAGAAGAAAGAATAACCCACAGAGTAGCAAAGACTGGCTACAATAGGCAATAAATATCTCACCAGCAAAGCCAAAAGAGGGAAGAACCACAACTGCCATTATCACCAACTCCCAACAACAGTAACAGAGCAGAAATTGGTCATTGATATCTCTCAATATCAATGAATTCATGTGTTAATATTTTTAATAAATTCTGTCATGAGATTCCTTTCTGCCCTAGACCATTTATGTTCCTTGCTGAAAGCAACACACACATAGCCTTTATATTTTAATAAATCTTAAATGGCAAAATAGCTAGGCAGCTGCCTAACCTCCACGCTGTTAGAATCTACCTTCCACAGATAACTCCAAGTTGCTACTTAATAATCCTGGTTGCTCTTAACTCCAATTATCAGGGCTCTGGGCCACATTTTCTTGTACCAGAACCCAGGGCACTCTTCTTTTTTCTGTACCCCATGGTGATTCTTGTCCCTCCTCCTGCTTCCTAGTGATCACAAGCTTGGTAAACCTAACCATTCCCACCCCCACCCATGTCTCTTCTTCCCAGCTATTGGCTGCTGGCATCTGTGTTTACCAGTTAGAATTAACTGGAGACAGGTTCCCAGAAGCAATTAGCAGACCCTCTCATGCAAACAGTTTTGGTAAACTCAATTAACATTAGGATAAAAGCAGCTACAGATTCAATTTCCAAATTTTAAGACGTAGGCTTACAGAATGGATGTGAAAGCAGGATCCATCCTTTGAATACAAAAAATGTACTTCTATATCAAAGACAGACTGGAAGGGAAACTTGAGGGGTTGTGTTGGATGGTGTTTTGCTAAGGCAAATGCATGAAGGAATGTTTCAGTGAAGTGGACACAAGTGAAAGACTAAGGCAGACTCATAAAACAATGTTTGATGAAGCAGACACATGAGAAAAGGTGTTCTACTAAAGCAAGCATGTAGAAAGACAAGTGATGAAGGGCTCTTTGCTAATGAAATGCATACATTGGCATCCTTACATTGAATAGTTGAGCTCCACTTGTCAGGATTCTATAGAGAAAAATGCACCGAAAACACTTCTGGTGATATGCTGCAGTTTCTTGCCACACCCTAGGACTAGGGCTGATTGGCAGAGTAATGTCACCTGAAGCAAGAGCCATGAAGGACACATGATGCTTGGAGGAATAATAAATAGGACAGTGACAGAGGCTGAGCTAGGCTTGCTTACAGAGCTAGCTGTGCAACACGTTTAGTCTTTTGTCTTTGCTCATCTTGACTTCTCTGAGAGAGGCACAGCCAGGAAGTTCTCCTGGTGTCCCTCCTGGTTCCACCTACTGACTAGGGCCAAGACTGAGGTTCAGCTGTCTATGCTGGGTAGTGCCACCACCACTGATTTGCATATGCTCTCTGACTCTACTGAACTGGACTGCGGTGTATCTGTGAAAAGTTTGTGAGCACATCAAGCTGCTGCTGTTGACCTGTGAACTGAACTGTGGATTTCTTGACAATACAGATGGGAGTTGCTTCAAAGTACCATTTCTAAACAGGTCCACTTCCCTTGTATCCTATCTTTCCTACTCCCTCTGGTGGGTGGTGGGCTAGAAGGGAGATTAAAGTGTTTAAGAATAATATTATTAACAATATCACTAAAAATAAGGATTGAGAAAATTAAAGTTACAATAGACATTACCTAAGAATTAAAGGTTGGAAAAAGATTTTCCAAGTAATTGGGCCCAAGAAGCAAGCTGGTATATTCATTCTTTTTTAAAAAAATTTTTTATTAGATATATTTCTTTACTTACATTTCAAATGTTATTCCCTTCCCGGTTTCCTGTCCATAAATCACCATCCCCTTCCCTCCCCCTCCCCCATATGGGTATTCCCCCCTTATACATTCACCTTACTGCCCCCCCATATTCCCCTGCACTGGGGGTCCAACCTTGGCAGGACCAAGGGCTTCCCCTTCCACTGGTGCCCCAACAAGGCTATTCTCTGCTATATATGCAGTTGGAGACCTGGGTCAGTCCATGTACAGTCTTTCGGTAGTGGTGTAATCCCTGGAAGTTCTGGTTGATTGGCATTGTTGTTTTTATGGGGTTGCAAGCTCCTTCAACTCTTTCAATACTTCCTCTAATTCCCCCCAAGGGGGTCCTGTGCTCAGTTCAGTGGTTTGCTGCTAGCATTGACCTCTGTATTGGACATGCTCTGGTTGTGTCTCTCAGGAGAGAGCTATATCTGGTTCCTTTCAGCATGCATTTTTTTAGCTTCATCAATCTTATCTAGTTTTGGTGGCTGTACATATATATATATGGGCCACATGTGGGGCAGGCTCTGAATGGCCGTTCCTTGAGTAATTGCTCTAAACTTTGCTTCCATATCCCCTCCTTGGATATTTTTTCCCCTTTTAAGAAGGGGTGGGAGCATCTGCATTTTGGTCATCCTTCTTCTTGAGCTTCCTGTGGTTTGTAGATTTCATCTTGGGTAATTTGAGCTTTTTGGCTAATATCCACTTATCAATGAGTGCATATCAAGTGTATTTTCTGTGATTGAGTTACGTGACTCAGGATGATATTTTCTAGTTCATTCCATTTGCCTATGAATTTCATGAAGTCATTGTTTTTGATAGCTGAGTAGTATTCCATTGTGTAGATGTGCCACATTTTTTTAATCCATTCCTCTGTTGAAGGGCATCTGGGTTCTTTCCAGCTTCTGGCTATTATAAGTAAGGCTGCTATGAACATAGTGGGGCATGTGTCTTGGTTGTATGTTGGAGCATCTTTTGGGTATATGCCCAGGAAAGGTATAGCTGGGTCCTCAGATAGTGGAATGAACCTCCAGACTGATTTCCAGAGTGTTTGTACCAGTTTGCAATCCCACCAACAATGGAGGAGTATTCCTCTTTCTCCACATCCTTACGAGCAACTACTGTCTCCTGAGTTTTTTTTATCTTAGCCATTCTAACTGGTGTGAGGTGGAATCTCATGGTTGTTTTGATTTGCATTTCCCTGATGACTAAGGATGTTGAACATTTCTTCAGGTGCATTTTGGCCATTTGATAATCCTCAGCTGAGAATGTTTTGTTTAGCTCTGCACACCATTTTTAATAGGGTTGTTTAGCTCTCTGGTGTCTAACTTCTTGAGTTCTTTGTATATTTTGGATATTAGCCCCCTATCAGATGTAGGATTGGTAAAGATCTTTTCCTAATGTGTTGGTTGCCGTTTTGTCCTAATGACAGTATCTTTTGTCTTACAGAAGATTTGCAGTTTTACGAGGTCCCATTTGTCGATTCTTTTCTTTTTGATATATTTCTTTATTTACATTTTAAATATTATTCCCTTTCCCCGTTTCCTGTACATAAACCCCCATCTCCTCCCCCTCCTCCATAAGGGTGTTCCCCCCAATCCATCCCCCCTTACCACCAATCCCCCAACATTCCCCTGCACTGGGGGTCCAGCCTTGGCAGGACCAAGGGCTTCTTCTTCCATTGGTGCCCAGCAAGGCCATCCTCTGCTACATATGCAGCTGGAGCCATGGGTCTGTCCATGTGTAGTCTTTGGGTAGTGGCTTAGTCCCTTGGAGCTCTGGTTGGTTGGCATTGTTGTTCTTTTTTTTTTTTTTTTCTTTATTAACTTGAGTATTTCTTATTTGCATTTCGATTGTTATTCCCTTTCCTGGTTTTTGGGCCAACATTCTCCTAACCCCTTCACCTCCCCTTCTATATGGGTATTCCCCTCCCCATCCTCTCCCCATTACCTCCCTCCCCCCAACAATCACCTTCACTGGGGGTTCAGTCTTGGCAGGACCAAGGGTTTCCCCTTCCACTGGTGCTCTTACTAGGATATTCATTGCTACCTATGAGGTTGGAGCCCAGGGTCAGTCCATGTATAGTCTTTAGGTAGTGGCTTAGTCCCTGGAAGCTCTGGTTGGTTGGCCTTGTTGTTCATATGGGGTCTCGAGCCCCTTCAAGCTCTTCCAGTCCTTTCTCTGATTCCTTCAATGGGGAACTGTTCTCAGTTCAGTGGTTTGCTGCTGGCATTCACCTCTGTATTTGCTGTATTCTAGCTGTGTCTCTCAGGAGAGATCTACATCCGGTTCCTGTCGGCCTGCACTTCTTTGCTTCATCCATCTTATCTAATTGCGTGGCTGTATATGTATGGGCCACATGTGGGGCAGGCTCTTAATGGGTGTTCCTTCAGTCTCTGTTTTAATCTTTGCCTCTCTCTTCCCTGCCAAAGGTATTCTTGTTCCCCTTTTAAAGAAGGAGTGAAGCATTCGCATTTTGGTCATCCTTCTTGAGTTTCATGTGTTCTGTGCATCTTCTTGATCTTAGAGCATGAGCCATTGGTGTTTTGTTCAGGAAAGTTTCCCTAGTGCCCATGTGTTTGAGACTCTTCCCCACTTTTTTTTGTTTTCATCTTTATTAACTTGCGTGATTTCTTATTTACATTTTGATTGTTATTCCCTTTCCCTGTTTCTGGGCCAACATCCACTAATCCCTCCCTCTCCTTCTCAATGGGTGTTCACCTCCCAATCCTCCCCCCATTACCACCCTCCCCCAGACAATCACGTTCTCTGGTGGTTCAGTCTTGGCAGGACCAAGGGTTTCCCCTTCCACTGGTGCTCTTACTAGGCTGTTCATTGCTACCTATGAGGTTGGAGCCCAGGGTCAGTCCATGTATAGTTTTTAGGTAGTGGCTTAGTCCCTGGAAGCTCTGGTTGGTTGGTATTGTTGTTCATATGGGGTCTCAAACCCCTTCAAGCTCTTTCAGTCCTTTCTCTGATTCCTTCAATGGGGAACTGTTCTCAGTTCAGTGGTTTGCTGCTGGCATTCGCCTATGTATTTGCTGTATTCTGGCTGTGTCTCTCAGGAGAGATCTACATCTGGTTCCTGTTGGCCTGCACTTTTTTGCTTCATCCATCTTATCTAATTTGGTGGCTGTATATGTATGGGCCACTTTTTCTTCTATTAGTTTGTTTGTATCTGTTTTGATGTGGAGGTCCTTGATCCACTTGGACTTAAGCTTTGTACATGGTGATAAGAATGGATTGATTTGCATTCTTCTACATCCTGACCTCCAGTTGAACCAGCACTTCTGTTCAAAATACTATCTTTCGTCCATTGGGTGGTTTTAGCTGCTTTGTCAAAGTTCAAGTGACCATAGGTGTGTGGGTTCATTTCTGGATCTTCAATTCTGTTCCACTGATCTATCTCATTACCAATCTCATTACCTGTCTCATTACCAATACCATACAGTTTTTATGACTATTCCTCTGTAATACTGCTTGAAGTCAGGGATGGTGATTCCCCCAGAAGTTCTTTTATTGTTGAGTATAGTTTTCGATATCCTGGGTTTTTTGTTTTTCAAATGAATTTGCAAATTGCTTTTTCTATCTCTATAAAGAATTTAGTAGAAATTTTGATGGGGATTGCATTGAATCTGTAGATTGCTTTTGGCAAAATGGCCATCTTTGTTATATTAATCCTGCCAATCCATGGGAATGGAAGATCTTTCCATCTTCTAAAATCTTCCTCAATTTCCTTCTTCAGAGACTTGAAGTTCTTGTTAGACAGATCTTTCATTTGCTTGGTTAAAGTCACACCAAGATATTTTATATTATTTGGGACTATTGTGAAGGGTGTCATTTCCTTAATTTCAACCTGTATAACCTGTATATCATTTGAGTAGAAGAAGGGTACTGATTTGTTTGAGTTAATTTTATACCCCCGATACCTTGCTGAAGTTGTTTATCAGGTTAAGTAGTTCTCTGGTGGAACTTTTGGGGTCACTTAAGTACAATGTCATATCATCAGCAAATAGTGATATTTTGATTTCTTCCCTTCCAATTTGTATCCCTTTGACCTCCTTTCTCTGTCTGATTGCTCTGTCTAGGACTTCTAGTACTATGTTGAATAAGTAGGGAGAAAGTGGGCAGCCTTGTCTAGTCCCTGATTTTAGTGGGATTGCTTCAAGTTTCTCTCCATTTAGTTTGACATTAGCTGCTGGTTGCTGTATATTACTTTTACTATGTTTAGATATGACCCTTGAATTCCTGTTCTTTTCAGGACTTTCATCATGAAGTGGTGTTGAATTTTGTCAAATGCTTTCTCAGCATCTAATGAAATGATCATGTGGTTCTTATCTTTGAGTTTGTTTATATAGTGGATTACATTGGTGGATTTTCGTATATTAAACCATCCCTGCATCTCTGGGATGATGCCTACTTGATCATGATGGATGATTGTTTTGATGTGTTCTTGGATTCGGTTTGCAAGAAATTTATTGAGTAATTTTCTGTCATTATTCATAAGGGAAATTTGTCTGAAGTTCTCTTTCTTTTTTAGGTCCTTGTGTGGTTTTGGTGTAAGAGTAATTGTGGCTTCATAGAAGGAATTTGGTAGTGCTTCATCTGTTTCAATTTTGTGGAATAGTTTGGACAGTATTGGTATGAGGTCTTCTATGAAGGTTTCATAGAATTCTGCACTAAACCCATCTGGACCTGGGCTCTTTTTGGTTGGGAGAATTTAATGACTGCTTATTATATCGTTTAGGAGTTATGGTGTTGTTTAGATGGTTTATTTGTTCCTGATTTAACTTTGGTACCTGGTATCTGTTTAGAAAATTGTCCAGATCTTCCAGATTTTCAAGTTTTGTTGAATAGAGGCTTTTGTAGTAGGATCCGATGATTTTTTTTTTAGATTTCTTCAGATTCTGTTGTTATATCTCCCTTTTCATTTCTGATTTTGTTCATTTGCATACACTCTCTGTGACCTCTGGTTAGTCTGGCTAAGGGTTTATCTATCTTGTTGATTTTCTCAAAGAACCAGCTCCTGGTTTTGTTGATTCTTTGTATAGTCCTTTTAGTTTCTAGTTGGTTGATTTCAGCTCTGAGTTTGATTATTTCCTACCTTCTACTCCTTTTGGGTTTATTTATTTCTTTTTGTTCTAGAGCTTTGAGGTGTGCTGTCAAGCTGCTGACATATGCTTTCTCCTGTTTCTTTTTGCAGGCACTCAGAGCTATGAGTTTTCCTCTTTGTACTGCTTTCATTGTGTCCCATAATTTGGGAATGTTGTGTCTTTATTTTCATTAAATTTTAAGAAGTCCTTAATATCTTTCTTTATTTCTTCTTTGACCATGTTGTCATTGAGTAGAGCATTGTTTGACTTCCATGTATATGTGGGCGTTCTTCCCTTATTGTTATTGAAGACAAGTCTTAGTGCATGGTGATCTGATATGATGCCTGGGATTATTTCTATCTTTCTGTATCTGTTGAGGCCTGTTTTGTGGCCAATTATATGGTCAATTTTGGAGAAGGTTCCATGAGGTGCTGTGAAGAAGGTATACCATTTTGATTTAGGATGGAATGTTCTGTAAATATCTGCTAAATCTGTTTGGTCCATAACTTCTGTTAGTTTCTCTTTGCCTCTGTTTTATTTCTGTTTCCATGGTCTGTCCATTAATGAGAGTGGGGTGTTGAAATCTCCTACCATTATTGTGTGAGGTGCAATGTGTGCTTTGTGTTTTATGAATGTAGGTGCCCTTGCATTTGGAGCACAGATATTTAGCATTAAGAGTTCATTTTGTTGGATTTCTCCTTTGATGAATTTGAAGTGTCCTTCCTTATCTTTTTTTAATGACTTTTGGTTGAAAGTCAATTCTATTTGCTATTAGAATGATAACTCCAGCTTGTTTCTTCAGGCCATTTGCTTGGAAAGTTATTTACCAGCCATTTGCTGTGAGGTAATGTCTGTCTTTGTCTCTGAGGTGTGTTTCCTGCATGTAGCAAAATATTGGGTCCTCTTTACGTATCCAGTCTGTTAGTCTATGTCTTTTTATTGGCAAATTGAGTCTGTTGACGTTGATAGATATTAATGAATAGGGATTGTTGCTTCCTGTTATTTTCATTTTTAGAGGTGGAATTATGTTTGTTTGTCTCTCTTTTGGTTTCATTGCAAGGAAATTATATTCTTTCTTTCTGTATGGTGTAGTTTCTCTCCTTGTGTTAGAGTTTTCCATCTATTATCCTTTGTAGGGTTGTATTTGTAGAAAGATATTGCATAAATTTCGTTTTGTCATGGAATATCTTGGTTTCTCCAACTATGTTAATTGAAATTTTTCTGGATACAGTAACTTGGGCTGGCATTTGTGTTCTTTTAGGTTCTGTATGACATCTGTCCAGGATCTTCTGGCTTTCATAGTCTCTGGTGAGAAGTCTGATGTGATTCCAATAGGTCTGCCTTTATATGTTACTTGACCTTTTTCCCTTACTGCTTTTAATATTCTTTCTTCATTTTGTGCATTTGTTGCTTTAGCTATCATGTGGTGGGAGTAATTTCTCTTCTGGTCCAATCCATTTGGAGTTCTATAGGCTTCTTGTATGTTTATGGGCATCTCTTTCTTTAGGTTAGGGAAGTTTTCTTCTATAATTTTGTTGAATATATTTACTGACCTTTTAATTTGGGAGTCTTCACTTTCTTTTATACCTAGTATCCTTAGGTTTGATATTCTCATGGATTCTCCTGGATTTTCTGTATGTTTTAGGCTTGGAGCTTTTTGCCTTTTACATTATCTTTGACAGTTGTGTTGATGTTTTTTATGGTATCTTTTGCCACTGAGGTTCTCTCTTCTATCTCTTTTATTCTGTTGGTGATTCTTGTATCTATGGCTCTTTGTCTCTTCCTTATGTTTTCTATATCAAGGGTTGTCTCCCTTTGTGCTTTCTTTATTGTTTCTATTTCCATTTTCAATCCATTCACCTGTTTGGTTGTATTTTCCTGTAATTCTTTCAGATGTATTTGTGCTTCCTCTCTAAGGGCTTCTACTTGTTTACTTGTGTTTTCCTGCATTTCTTTAAGGGAGTTCTTTTTGTCTTTCTTAAAATCTTCCATCATCAAAAAAATGTGATTTTTATATCTAAATCTTGCCTTCCTGGTGTATTTGGATATCCAGTATTTTCTTTTGTGGGAGAACTAGGCTTTGATGATGCCAAGAAGTCTTGGTTTCTGTTGCTTAGGTTCCTGTGCTTGCCTCTAGCCATTGGGTTGTCTCTGGTGTTTGCTTGTTTTGCTGTTTCTGAGAGTGACTTGATGTAGGTTTCTGTGCCAGCACTCCTGTAGATCTGTTTTCCTGTTTTCTTTCACCCTGTCCTAAAAACAGGTGCTCTGATTACAGGTGTGTTGGTGCTTCTGAAGACTGTCTTCCAGCTCTAGGCTTGGGTAGGAATCAAAGGGTCCCGTCCCTGATTGCTTGTAAGTCCTTGCACCAAGAGGGCATGGTTGGCACTATTTGATTCCCTCTTGGGTCTGAACTGTGGGCATAGGGTAGTCTCCTCTGACTTCTCAGGAGTATCCACACTTCTGAGGGTACAGCTCTCTCCCCCATGGGATTTGGGTGCAGGGAGCTGTTTGGCCAGTTCAGTTCGGTCCTGGACGAAGACCAGAACCACAAGAACCGGTGGCTGTCTGTTTCTATATCTCTGTGTCCAGAGGCACTGTGCAATTTCCCCTTGTACCAGGGATGTGGGCAGAGGTGTGCAGATGTTGCAATCAGTCCTGCAGTCTCAGAATGTCTACACTCCTGGGTGGTCAGCTCTCTTCCCCATGGGATTTGAGTGGTATATTCATTCTAATATCAAACAAAATAGACTTCCCACAAAAATTATTCAAAGATATTTGGAGAGAACACTTCATACTAACAAAAATAAATCCATCAAGATGAAGTGTTGATTCTTAGCATCTATGCTCCAAACATAAATGTATTCACATTTATAAAAGAAACAATACCAACTCTTAAATCACATCTCAAACCCCATACATTAATACTGGGAGACTTCAATACCCAACTCTCACCAAAGGACAGTCATCCAGACAAAAATTAAACAGAGAATGCAGCTAGATGACATTATGACTAAAATGGACTCAACATATCTACAGAATATCTTATCCAAAGACAAAAGAATATACCTTTTTCTCAGCACCTTATGGGACTTTTCTCCAAAATTGACCACATACTCAGCCACAAAACAAGTTTCAACAGATACAAGAAAACTGAAGTAACCTCCTGTATCTTATTAGACTACCATGAACTAAAACTGAATCAATGAACATATCAAAAGGTCATCCATTCATATGGGAGAGGCAGGGACGGTTCAACATATGAAAATCTGTCAATATAATTTACCATATAAACAAACTGAAAAAAAACCCCAAACCCATCCAATCATCTCATTAGATGCTGAAAAAGTCTTTGACAAAATCCAACACCCCTTTATGTTAAAAATCTTGGAGAGATCAGGGATACAATGAACGTACCTAGACATAATAAAGGCGGCTTACAGCAAATTGATAGCCACCATCAAATTAAACAGAGAACCTCAAACCAACTCCACTACCTAAGGAGCAAGACAAGGCTACCTAATCTCTCCATATCTATTCAATTTAGCATGTGAAAGTATAGCTGATGCTATAATGAGGAAATCAAAAGGAAGGAAAGAAGTCAAAGTATTGCTATTTGCAGATGATATGATAGTATGCATAAGAGACCCCCCAAAACTCCTACCAAGAAACTCCAATAGCCGATAAACACATTTAGGAAGATTAAATTAAAAAAAACGGAATCAGTAACCCTCTTATATACAAATGACAAATTGCTTAAGAAAAAAAATCAGGGAAGGAACACCCTTCAATAGTAAGAAATTATATAAAATATCTCTGGATAATTCTAGCTAAGCAAGTGAAAGACCTGTAAACATGAGCTACACGTATTTGAAGAAAGAAACTGGAAAAGATATTAGAAGATGAAAGGATTTCCCACGATTGATAGACTTACATAGTAATAAATGGCTATTTTACCAAAAGCAATCTCTAGATTCAATGCAATCCTCATCAGTGTTCTAACACAACTCTTTATAGACCTTGAAAGAACAATCCTGAACTTCAAATGGAAAAACAAAATCCCAGAACACTTCAAAGAATCTTGTCCAATAAAAAACTTCTGGAGGTATCACCATCACTGATTTCAAGCTCTACAACAGAACTATAATAATACAACCTGCATGATATTGGCAGGTATAGAAACATACGGATTGATCAATGGAAGTGAATCAAAGACCCACTGTAAATCCACACAGCTATGGACATCCAGTGTTTGATAAAGAAGACAAATTTGTACAGTGGGGAAAAAAGCAGCTTCAAAAAATGGTGCTGGTCTAACTGGATGTGAGCATATAGAAGAATGCAGAGAGATCCATGTCTATCACCCTGCACAAAACTCGAATCTAAGTAAATCAAAGACTTTAACCTAAAACCAGATACACTGAGCTTAAGAGAAAGTGGGGAATAGCCTTGAATACTTTTTGCACATGAGGCAACTTTTGGAATAGAACACTAGTGTAGACAATAAGATCAACAATTAATAAATTGGATTTTCCTAGCTCAAAGGCCCAGAAAACATCTTGAACAAAATCATAGGAGAAAATTTCCTTAACTTAAAGAAAGAGATGCCTATAAAGGCACAGAACACCAAACAGATAGAACCAGAAGAGAAAATCCCCCTGTTACATAAAAAATCAAAACACTAAATATACAGAACAAAGAAAGAAATTTAAAAGCAACAAGATGAAAGCCCAAGTAAAGGCAGACGTAACAGAATTACATCCAATTTCTCTTCTGAGACTCTAAAAGCTATATGATCCTGGACAAAGGAATTGCAGACCCCAAGAGACCACAGATGCCAGTCCAAAATACTATACCCAGCAAAACTTTCAGTCACCATAGACGTAGAAACTAAGATATTCCATTACAAAACCAATTCAAACAATACATTTCCAGTAACCATTCTTCCTATATCTCTTCAATATATTACTTGAGTTTCTGGCTAAAGTAATAAGACACCTAAAAGAGATTAAGGGGATACAAACTGGAAAAGAAGTCAAAGTATCACTATTAATAGATGATATGATAGTGGCCCCAAAAATTCTACCAGAGAACGCCTAAAGCTGATTAACACCTTCAGCAACATGGCTGGATACAAAATAAACCCTAAGAAGTACGCAGCTCTTCTTTATATAAGTGATAAACAGGCTAAGGAGAAAGAAGTTAGTGAAACAGTACCCTTCACAATAGTCACAAATAACATAAAATATATTGGTGTAAGTCTAACTAAGCAAGTAAAAGTCTTGTATAACAAAAATGTAATGTCCCTGAAGAAAGAAATTGAGGAAGAAATTGGAAGATGAAAAGCTCTCCTTTGCTCATGGATTTGTAGGATCAGCATAGTTAAAATGGCCAAATTACCAAAAGAATTTACAGACTCAATATAATCACCATCAAAATTCCAACACAATTCTTCACAGATCTTAAAAGAACAACTCTCAATTTAATATGGAAAAACAAAAACAAAACCAAAAAAATCTAGTGTCAGTAGCCATCATAGGACAAGCAGGTGATCTTTCTGAGATGACCGTCTCAGATTAACATCTATGAGGGAACTCCAGAAGGTAAGGTCCAGGAGAAAATCATTTTAGGAAAGATTCTTGCTATTAATCTGCTTTTCCTGTTATTAAACGCATATAAGAATCTCTAGGTATTAGCCCACCCCTTTTGAGCAGATCTCTGCAGATCTATGAAGTCTTGTAGTGATGCTATATAGATAAATGAATGATTTCTTAATTATTAATGATGAATTTATAAGAATTCCTAAAATTATATCAGTATTATTAAGCTCTTTTATAGTGGAACTGCTATTAGGTCTCTTCTGATAGTCAAAACTGCAGTGAGAACTCTGTCAGTCTCCCATGTGTCAGCAGTTAATTGCTTCTAGATAGTAGCCAGACATTCTACCACTCAGAGCACATTCTAAGAGGCTGTAAAACCAAGAACCAAAGGTCATAAAAAGGAACTAAGAATTTATTATAGGTGCAAGGACAGAAGATAAAATATTGACTGGGTTTATTTATATAAAACCATTAATAACTTGGTTATGTTTTTTTTTTTTTTTTAATTATCAGTGAACCCGTGGATCCGTGACAGGTGTTTGGCCAGATTATTGCTCCTAATGGATATGCATGTAAACATTCTTGTTATAAACTTCTATTTCAATTTATGATTTTATTCTTTGTGTGAACTTGTGATAAACTTTCTAGCATGTGATCATGAATTCTGAAAGATGTGTAAGTGCTGAGGAAAAAGAGGAGTCAGAACTGAGCTGAGAAGAACTTCTTGAACAGAACACTTCTTAGACAAAGAGGAACAAAGAAACATTTTCCCTTATCCCTCCTTTCATTCATTCCATTTCCCCGTTTTTCTTAGAGAGCTTTCATAGGAAACTTACAAATTAGTAATAAATGCTATACTCACTTTTCAAAGTTTCCCTTTTTCTTCCTGGACTTCTACAAGCAGGCTGAAAGTTAGAGCTCCCCCATTCCCTGTGAGATAGAAAAGAGGACACATTACTTAATCCCCTGCTGTTAGGCTACAAGTGTCAATCTCCTAAACTGGCAGCTTTTTACCTTCAGAAAAAGCAAGAAAGTTTTTAGGACTTTTTAGAAGTTATCGGCATTTCAGTACAGTTAGAGAACTAGTATGTCTGGAGACCCTCAGTCTTTAAAGCCATATGTGAGTCCTACTCTGTGCCCCTTCTCAGCCCTTTCCAGACAGGAGGTTCCCAGCAGCCCAGAATAGCTAAAAGGATCTTGAACAGTAAAAGAGCATCTGGAGGTATCACCATCCCTAACCTAAGCATGTACTACAGTAACAGTAATAAAAACTCTGTAGAAACAGATAGGTGGATCAGTGGAATCAAAGCAAACACCCAGAAATAAGCCCACATACCTAATGACACTTTTTTTTTTTTTACAAAGAAGCCTCAGACATTAAAATGGAACAGGGAGAGCATCTTCAAAAAATGGTGCTGGACTGTGTAGGGAGGGATGTCTGGGTGTAGAAGATGCACATAGATCCAATATATCACCCTGCACAAAACTCAAGTCCAAATGAATCAAGGACATCAATGTAAAACCAGATACACTGAATCTAATAGAGGACAAAGTAGAAAACAGCCTCAAACTCACTGGCACAGGGGAAAATTTCCTGAACAGAACACCAATTGCTCAGGGTCTAAGATTAACAGCTGGTAAATGGGCCTCATGTAACTGCAAAGCTTCTTTAAGGTAAAGGACAGTGTCTGCAGGACAAATTGGCAATCCACAGATTGGGAAAAGTTCTTCACTAAAACTTCATCCAAAATAGGGCTAAAAACCAAAATATACAATGAACTCAAGAAATTAGACTTTAAAAAAAAAACCACGCACTTCTGGTCTCCTTCTGCACCCAGAACTAAGACTATCCCACAGCCCTGTGGACCCAAAACCTTCCCAGAGAGAGCTGATCTCCCAGGAGAGCTCTCACTCCTAAGCCCAGAGATGAGACCCCACTTTCACTCTATGAACAGTCCAAAGAGGGACCCTCCGGGACCACACAGGAACCACAGAGCAGACTGGGACAGGATCCTTCCAGCCTCTACCTCGTCCCAGAGCTAAGGCTGTCCCACAGCTGTCCAGATCCAAAGCCTACCCTGAGAGAGCTGGTCACTTAAGAATGCTCTCACTCTTAAGAGTGAGAGAGATCACAGGCTCACAGGTCAAAAAGAGGGACAAGCTTCAGTCAGAGATAGCAAGACCAACAAACATCAGAGATAACCAGATGGTGAGAGACAAGTGCAAGAACCTAAGCAACAGAAATCGAGGCCACTTAGCATCATCGGAACCCAGTTCTTCCCCTGCAGCAAGTACTGGATACCCCAACAAACAAGAAAAGCAGGATTTGAATTAAAAGCACATCTTATGATGATGATAGATGACTTTAAGAAGGACATAAATAACTGCTTTAAAGAAATACAGGAGAACACAGGTAAATAAATAGAAGCATTTTAGAAAAAAACAAAAGTCCTTTAAAGAGTTACAGAAAAACACAACCGAACAAGTGAAGGAATTGAACAAAACCATCCAGGATCTAAAAATGGAATAAGAAGCAATAGAGGAATCACAAAGGGAGACAACACTAAAGATAGAAACCTAGGAAAGAGATCAGGAGTTATAGATGTAAGCATCACCAACAGAATACAAGAGATAGAAGAGAGAATCTCACGGGCAGAAGATGCCATAGAAAACAGTGACACAACGGTCAAAGAAAATACAAAAGGCCAAAAGCTCCTAACCCAAAACATCCAGGAAATCCAGGACAACACGAGAAGATCAAACCTAAGGATAATAGGTATAGAAGAGAGATTCCAAAATTAAAAGGCCAGTAAATATCTTCAACAAAATTATAGAAGAAAAATTCCCTAACCTAAAAAAAGAGATGCCATGAACATACAAGAAGCCTACAGAACTCCAAAAAGACCGGGCCAGAAAAGAAATTCCTTTCATTGCATAATAGTCAAAACACCAATTGCACTAAACAAAGAAAGAATATTAAAAGTAGTAAGGAAAAAGGTCAAGTAACAGATAAAAGCAAACATATATACTTAGAAAGTCATAATATCCAGCAAAATCTCAATTACCGTAGATGGAGAAACCAAGATATTCCATGAAAAAGAAAAAACAAATTTACACAATATTTTTCCACAAATCCAGCCCTATAAAGGATAAAAGATGAAAAACTCTAATACAAGGAGGGAAACTACACCCTAGAAAAAGCAAGAAAGTAATCTTTTAACAAGCTCAAAAGAACATAGCACCCAAACATAATTTTACCTCTAACAACAGAAGTAACAGGAAGCAACAATCACCTGTCATTAATATCTTTTAACATCAATGGACTCAATTCCCTGATTTAAAAAAAACCATAGACTAGTAGACTGGATATGTAAATAGGACCCAGAATTTTGCTGCATACAAGGAACACACCTCTATGACAAAGACAGACTTTCTTCAGAGTAAAAGGCTGGGAAAATTTTTTCAAGAAATGGTCCTAAGAAACAAGCTGGAGTATCCTTTCTAGTATTGAATAAAATTGATTTTCAACCAAAAGTTATCAAAGGAGATAAGAAAGAATACTTCATATTCATGAAAAAAAAAGTATACCAAGATGAACTCTCAGTTCTGATGATCGATGTAAGGGCATCCACATAAAAGAAACCTTACTAGAGCTACAAGAATTCATTGTACCGCACACAATAAAAGCAGGAGAGTTCAACATACCACTCCTAGCAATGAACAGATTATGGAAACAGAAACTAAACAGAGATATAGTGAAACTAACAGATGTCTATAGAACATTTCATCCCCAAACAAAAGAACAAACCCTCTTCTCAGCACCTCATAGAACCTTCTCCAAACTTGACCACATAAATGATCACAAAAGGCGCCTCAACAGATACAAGATTGAAATAGTCCTGTGTATCCTATCAGATCACCATGGACAAAGGGTGGTCTTCAATAATGACAAGAACAACAGAAAGCCCACATACACATGGAAGCTGAACAACACTCTACTCAATGATAACTTGGTCAAGGAAGAAATAATGGAAGAAATTAAAACCTTTTTAGAGTTCAATGAGAGCAGTGCTAAGAGGAAAACTCATAGCTCTGAATGTATCCAAAAAGAAACCGGAGAAAGCATACACTAACAGCTTGACAGCACATCTGAAAGCTCTAGCACAAAAAGAAGCAAATACACCCAAGAGGAGTAGATGGCAGGAAATAATCAAACTCAGAGCTGAAATCAACCAAGTAGAAACAAGAAGTATAAAAAGAATCAACAAAACCAGGAGATGGTTTTTGATAAAAATCATTAAGATAGATAAACCCTTAGACAGACTAACCAAAAGGTACAGAGAGAGAGTATCCAAATAAATAAAATTAGAAATGAAGAGGGAGACATAACAACAGAAACTGAGGAAATTAAAAAAAATATCAGATCCTACTACAAAAAGCTATATCCAACAAAACTGGAAAATCTGGAGAAAATGGACAATGTTCTAGACAGACAGATACCATGTACCAAAATCAATTCAGGATCACATAAACCATCGAAACAGTCCCATGACCCCTAAAGAAAAAGAAACAGCCATTAAAAGTCTCCCAAACACAAAAAGGCCAGGATCAGATGGGTTTAGTGTAGAATTTCATCAGACTTCCACAGAATACCTAATACCAATATTATTCATATTATTCCACAAAATAGAAGGAACACTACCCAATTCATTCTTTGAAACTAAAATTAGGCTTATACCCAAACCACACAAAGAACCTACAAAGAACTTCAGACCAATTTCCCTCATGAATAATGACACAAAAATACTCAGTAAAATTCTTGCAAACTGAATCCTAGAGCACATCAAAACAATAATTCACCATGATCAAGTAAGCTTCAGCTAGGTATGCAGGGATGGTTCAATATACAGAAATCTATCAATGCATTCCACTATATAAACAAACTCAAGGAACAAAAAATGACATAATCATCTTATTACATGCTGAGAAAGCATTTAACAAAATTCAACACCCTTCATGATAAAAGTCTTAGAATGATCAGGAACTCAAGGCACATACAGAAACATAGCAAAAGCAACATACAGCAAACCAGTCGCCAACATCAAACTAAATGGAGAGAAACTTGTAGCAATCCCACTAAATTCGAGGACTAGACAAGGCTGACCACTCTCTCCCTATGTATTCAATATAAAACCTGAAGTCCTAGTCAGAGCAAAAAGAGGTCAATGAGGTACAAATTGGAAAGAAAGAAGTCAACAAACCACTATTTGCAGATGATATGATAGTATACTTAAGTGATCCAAAAATTCCACCAGAGGACACCTAAACCTGATAAACAACTTCAGAAAAGTGGCTGGATATAAAATTAACTCAAACAAATCAGTTGTCTTCCTATACTCAAAGGTTAAACAGGCTGAGAAAAGAATTAGAGACAGGACACCCTTCACAATAGTCACAAATAATATAAAATACCTTTGTATGACTATCACTAAACAAGTGCAAGTTCTTTATTACAAGAACTTCAAGTCACTGAAGAAAGAAATTGAAGATCTCAGGAGATGGAAAGATCTCTCATGCTCATGGATTGGCAGGATTAATATAGCAAAAATGGCCATCTTGCCAAAAGCAATCTACAGATTCAATGCAATCCCCATCAAAATTCCAACTCAATTCTTCATAGTGTTAGAGAGAGCAATTTGAAAATTCATATGGAAAAGCAAAATCCTAGGATAGTGAGAACTATTTTCAACAGTAAAAGAACTCCTGGGGAAATCATCATCCCTGACCTCAGCCTGTGTTACACAGCAATAATGATAACAACTGCATGGTGTTGGTACTGAGACAGGCAGGTAGCTCAGTGGAAGAGAACTGAAGACCCAGAAATGAACCCACACACCTATGGTCACTTGATCTTTGACAAAGGAGCTAAAACTATCCAATAGAAATATGACAGCATTTTCAACAAATGGTGCTGGTTCATCTGGTGATTGTCATGTATAAGAATGTAAAATCACCCATTCTTATCTCCTTGTACAAAGCTCAAGTCCATGTGGACGAAAGACCTCCATATAAAATTAGATACACTTAAACTAATAGAAGAGAAGTTGGGGAAGAGCCTCAAATACTTGGGCACAGGGGAAATTTTCCTGAACAGGACACCAATGGTTTATGCTTTAAGATCAAGAATCGACAAATGGGACCTCATAAAATTGCAAAGTTTCTTCTGTCAGGCAAAGGACTCTGTTATTAAGACAAAATGTCAACCAACAGATTGGGTAAAGATCTTTATCAATCCTACATCCAATAGAGGGCTAATATTTACTATCTATAAAGAACTCAAGAAATTAGACTTCAGAGAATCAAATATCCCTATTAAAAATGGGGTACAGAGCTAAAATAGAATTCTCAACTGAGGAATACTGAATGTCTGAGAAGCACCTAAAGAAATGTTCAACATCCTTAGTCATCAGGGAATCGAAACAACTCTGAGATTCCACCTCACACCAGTCAGAATGACTAAGATCAAAAACTCAGGTGACTGCAGATGCTGGCAATGACATCGAGAAAGAGAACACTCCTCCATTGTTGGTGGGGTTGCAAGCTAGAGCAACCACTCTGAAAATCCTTCTGGCTGTTCCTCAGAAAATTGGACATATTGCTACCGAGGACCTAGATATACCACTCATGGGCATATACCCAAAATATCCTTCAACAGATAATAAGGACACATACTATTTTCATCGCAGCTTTATTTATAATAGCCAGAAGCTGTAAGGAACCCAGATGCCCTTCAACAGAGGAATGGATACAGAAAATGTGGTACATTTACACAATAGAGTACTACTCAGCTATAAAAAACAATGGCTTCATGAAATTCTTAGGCAAATTGATAGAACTAGAAAATCCTGAGTGAGGTAACCCAGTCAGAAAAGAACATACATAGTATGCAGTCACTGATAAATGGATATTAGCCCCAAAACTCAGAATAACCAAGGTAACATTCGCAGACCATGTGAATCTCGAGAAGAAGGAAGACCAAAATGTGTTTGCATCAGTCCTTAGAAGGGGGGAACAAAATACTCACGGGAGGAAATACAGGGACATTTTGTGGAGCGGAGCCTGAGGGAAAGGCCATCCAAAGTCTCTCCCACCTTATGATTCATCCCATATGCAGTCACCAAACACAGTCTCTATTGCTGATGCCAAGAAGTACTTGCTGACAGGAGCCTGATATGGATGTCTCCTGAGAGGCTTTGCCAGAGCCTTACTGATACAGATTAAGATGCTTGCAGCTAGCTGTCAGGAGGTGGTAGAGAAAGACTGAAGGAGCTGAAGAAAAACATTATCAACCAACCAACACCCCCAGAGCTCCCAGGGACTAAACTACCAACCAAAAAGTACACATGGGGTTACTTATGGCTCCATCTACATATGTAGCAGAGGATAGCATTGTCTGTCATTATTAGAGGGAGAAGCCTTTGGTTCTGTGAAGTCTCTTTTCTATAGTGTAGGTCAATGCCAGGGTGTTGAATTTGGAGTGTGTTGGTGGGAGGGAAAGCATTCTCATAGAGGCAAGAGGAGGAGGGATGGAGGGGCCCAGAAGGGGGGTAATATTTGAAATGTAAATTCATAAAATATCCAATAAAAATGTATAAAGTAAAGAAATTCACATAACCCAATGAAAAACTGGGTACAGAACTAAACAGAATTTTCCTCACAGGAATCTCAAATGGCTAAGAGGCACTTAAAGAAATGTTTGATATCCCTAGTCATCAAGGAGATGCAAGTCAAAACAACCCTGGTGCAACAATCCACCTTACACCAATCAGAATGGTTAAAATCATAAATTCAAGTGACAGCACATACTGGTTTTGGTTTTTTTTTTTTTTTTTTTTTTTGAAGATCCAGCTATACTGCTTCTGGATGAATGCTTAAAAGATGGTCCACCACACTCCAATGGCAAGTGCTCCACTAAGTTTATAGCAGCTTTATTTGTAATAGCCAGAAACCAGAAGCAACACAGATATCCCTCAACTCAAGAAAGGATACAGAAAATGTGCTACCTTTATACAGTGGGCTGATATTCAGCTATTAAAAACAAGACCATCATGAATTTTACAGGCAAATGGATGGAAGTAGGAAATATCACCCTGAGTAAGGTAACCCAGCTACAAAAGGACACTGATTGTATGTACTCACTGATAAGTGAACACTAGCTGAAAAGTTCAGGATGCCCCTGACATACTCCACAGACCTAAAGACGATAAACACGCCCAAGAGAGAATGCTTGATCCCAGTGAGGTGGGGGGGCAAAATAGTTATGGGAGAGGTTCTGGGAGGGGGAGGGAGGGTAAGGGGAATAGGTGGGCAGGATCCAGCAAGGGCAGACATAGGAGAGACTCCCCAAAGGCTAGGAGATTGAATAGATATATGCAGCTGCTGAGTATGAGTGGGGAGGATGAAGGGCTGGGAGTTCGGGGATGCTGTAGGAAGCCCCAGAAACCAGAGATGAGGGAGGTTCCGATGAGTCAATGGAATCTTAAGAGACTACTTCCAGTAGCCAGACAGGATTCCTAGTAGAGAGGTAGGAACACCAACCCATCTATAAAACTTTTGACCCAATATTTGTCCTGTCTAAAAGAAATTCAGGGACAAAGTTGGAGCAGAGACCGAAGGAATGGCCAACTAGTAACTGGTCCATTTGAGACCCATCCCATGGGCAAGCACCTATTCCTCACACTGTTAATGATGCTCTGCTGGGCTTGCAACCAGGAACCTAGCATAGCAGCCTTCTGAGAGGCTCTACCCAGTTGACTGAGACAGATGCAGACCTCCACAGACAACATTGGATGGTAATCAGGGACTACGTGATTTAGTGGAAGGATTGAAGGCCTTCGAGGAGGTAGAAACCCCACAAGAAGACCAACAGTGTCAACTAACCTGAACTCCTGTGAGGTGACAGAGACTAAGCCACCACCAAAGAGCATAAACCGGCTGGTCCGAGTTCCCCAGCACATGTGTAGCAGAGAGCTGTATGTCTGGCCTCAGAGCCTAATCCTGCAGAGACTTGATGCACAATGGTGAGGGTATTTAGGGGTGTGTATATGTGCTGCCCTCTCAGAGGTGAAGGGAAGGGGGGCTGGAGGAGGAACTCTTAGAGGGAGGAGAGGAACAGCATTTGGGATGTAAAGAAATAAATAAGCAAATAAGTAAGTAAATAAATAAATAATAAAAAGAATGTTTAAGATCAAAAACCCTAGTGACAGGTCATGTTGGTAAGCATGTGGTGTAAGGGGACCACTTCTCCATTGCTGGTGAGAGTGCAAACCTGTACAGATACTTTAGAAATTAATTTGGTGGTTTGTCAGATAATTGGGACTAGATCTACCTCAAGACACTTCTGGGCATATACTGAAAATGTGCTCCATTCTACCACAAAGACACTTGCTCAACTATGTCCATATTCATAATAGCCAGAAACCGGAAACAGCAAAAATGTCTCTCAACTAAAGAAGAGATAAAGAAAATGTGATACATTTACATAATGGAATATTACTTAGCTCTTAAAAACAATAACACATGACATTTACAGGCAATGAAGGGAGCTAGAAAAACATCATTCTGAGTGAGGTAATCTAGGACAGAAAGGCAAATAAGGTATGTACTCACTTATAATTGGTTATTAAGTATATAAAAAAAGATAATCATGCCACAATCCACAGAAGCAGTTATGGGAGACATATGGATTTCCTTGGGTAGGGGAAACAGAATAGATATTCTGACTGGACTGGGAACAGGTGAGGACAGAAATAGGAGGGATCAGGTGGGGAGAGGATGGCGGGAGAGAATACTGGGAGAGACAACTAGACTGGTGGGCATTTGGGGCCAAGGTAGAAACCTAGGAATCTATTAGGTAAGACTCTTAGTAGTGGAGGACGCATAGCCTAAACTGGCCATCTCCTATAATTAGTCAAGACTTTCAGTGGAGGGATTTGAACACCAACCCAGTCACAAAATCTTCAAACTCTAATTTGTCCTGTTTGTAAGATAGGCTGGGGGTAGAGATGGCACAGAAATTATGGGAGTAGTTAACCAATAACTGGTTCAGCTTGAGACCTGTACCATGAGAGGGAGTCCACCCATGACACTGCCTGGGGGACCAGAAACTAGAGGCTGGATGACCCAAAGACCTAGAATGAAACCAAACATGACTGTAAAAAAAAGGCAATGAGGTGATACCAATTGGTATTCTTCTATACTCATAGATTGATGCCAAACTTAAATTTCATCAGAGAGGCTTCATCCATCAACTGATGGAAACAGATGCAGAGACCCACAGGCAAACCTTAGGCAGAGCTTGCGAATCCTGCTGAAGAAAGGGAGGAAGGGTTACAGGAGCCAGAGACAAGGACACCAAGAAAGTCCACAGAATCAACAAACCGATATTTATAGGCACGCACTGAAGCTGAGCTGACAATCAGGGAGCCTACATAGGTCTGACTCAGGTCCTCTTATATATGTTATGGTTGTGTAGCTTGGTGCTTCTGTGGGACTCCTAACAGAGGGAATGACAGCTGTTTCTGGCACTTTTGTGTGCTCTTAGGATCCCTGTCCTCCTACCAGATTGTCTAGCCGGCCTTAATATGAGGAGAGGTGCTTAATCTTACTGCAACTCAATATGTCATGTTTGGTTGATATCCCTGGGAGGCCTGACCCTTTCAGGGAAAAGGAGGCGTGGACAGGGCTGGAGAAGGTGGGCAGGAGGGCCTGGGAGAAGAGTAAGGAGGGGACACTGCAGTTGGGATGTAATATAACAGAGAATATATTTATTTAAAAACAACAAGGAAACGAGAAGGAACAAAATCAGAGAAATCTCAAGGTTCAAAATATCATCTGTGAAAAACTTCTGGTGATGGGATTGCTTAGGACCTAACAGTATTTTTATTACAAAAATGGATTGAAGATGAAATTCTTTAGATAGGAATTAAAAGAATTATGCATCTGGAGTACTCAATGGATCATGCCTTGGAGATTAAAGTTATGCTTCTGGAAAATCACAAGGTATATGGAAAAACTGAATTCTTGAATAAATTATTTATGGATAGTGGTTAGAAACTTGGGAACTGCTGGAAACATAAGTTTAAGAAGTTGCTATGTGGTTTTAGATGGACATAAAGAACAGGATGTAAATCGAATGGCTTGGAATGAGCTCACAGGACATACAAATGCTGCTAGGTTTCTACCAAGCTGGCAGGATTCACATAATTATGACGAGTATATACAGACATAACAAAATTAGTGCATTAGACTATGGGCCTAAGTCATAAAAATTCTTGATTACATTCTGAACTCTGTTACTCACTATATTATGACCTGTCATAAAAATATGTTTTAGACAAATTAAAAAAAAGATCAAGTGATTGTTCACTGATTTAGAATGATTTAGTATTATTTTCAGTGAATTTAAATATAAAATTCTAAGCTACGTGGCATGTGAAAATTAGATACCTCATCTTTTATTCTTTTAAGTTTATTTATATCCATAAATATTTAATTTGTTAATATCTCTCATAGAGCTGAGAATACAATAATTAATTTAAAACAAACAGAAAATACCACCTTTTCATTAATTTGACACAGTTGGTAATTGGAGATACCTTGTCATCAGATCAAATATTATTAACTTAATTTGCATAAACATTTTTATACTATTTGTTTCTGTGACACCAGTGGAATAGTTTTATTTCAGCTTAGACAAGAAAAGGACAAAAACTTAGCCTTAATGAGATTCTTTCTATTTGGGAGATGTTTAGAAACTGAACATGCCTATTAATTAATGCTAGTGAATGGCTTGTGGAAGTGGTCCAAGGGGAAACAGGTTGACTCTTTCTTTACATTCAATCTTTATCTGGAACGTGACCATATTAAGATGGGATGTCTAGTGATGTGGTTCTGTAGGTAAGGCTACCATGTCTGATGACCTGAGATTAATTTCCTGGGTCCTCATGATGAAGGAGAGAACTGACTCCTGCAAGCTTTATGGTAACCACTATGTGCATGCCATGGTACATACATACATACATACATACATACATACATACATACACACACATACATACATACACACATACATACATACATACATACATACATACATACATACATACATACTCACACACTAAATATGTTTAAGGAAAAAGTCTGAAAGATCCTTTTCTATTAGGCTGACTTTAGAACTTGGCAGAAATGAGAGGGAAAAGATTTATCTTTGCTTTGAAGCTCAGAGGATTCTGGTCCTTCCTGGTGTGGAACACTCAGTGGAGCTCCCATTATGGCAGTGGAAGTATGTGGTGGCCAGGAAAGACACACCAGGGATCAGGAACCAGGGATCAGGTATCACTTTCAAAGGTCTGCCTCTATTGACCTACTTCCTTTCACTAGGGCTCACTTCCTAAGGTTCCACAATTTTCCAAAATATTATCCCCAGCAGAAGAATAACTATTCACCATCAATACCCATGGGTATTGCAGATGGAAAACCACAGTAATTGCTAAAAGTAACTCTCCAATCACTACCATGGTTTCTGATGCTTTTGCCTTCTACGAAGTTAGATTGGGTTACACAGTTCAGTGATAGGGGATTCTCTTCAGTTTGATATCCTATGAGATAGTTGTTGAAGTGGACTAAGTCTTCCTTTCAGCCTTATGTGACGGGACAAGGGCACTGCTAGATTGTACATTTGTCATGTGCAAGGATGTGCTTGCTGAATGCCACCACATGATGAAACCATTGTAATTGTATCTTGATTTACGGTTCTCTTCATCTCTGTCTAGCTCCTAAAGTTTGTTGCTATCATATTACACAGGCCTTTAAAACACTTAGGAAATTGCTGGTAAGTTAGCAAGATAAGTAAAGGCACTGGAAAAGCTCATAAGTCCGATAAGCCAAGTTCAATCTCTGGAACCCGTATGATGGAAGGAGAGAACAGTTTTCCCATAAGTATTCCCTAACCTCAACACACCCCCTAAAGTAAATAAAAAATAAATAAATGCAGTAAACCACATAATATAATATGGCTTATGGCTCCACCACATGTTTGTCTTATATTTGGCTTTTCTCTGTCAGCTTTAATTTTGAGAGGAGTTAGGAAGTTATCTTTTCCAAAGAAACTTCCAAATTGTTAAATTTACTTAAACTTAGAAATTTAAGTCGCTATGCCTAGGACTTCAGATAGTGTTACTTAGAATGTTACTTAGAATGCTGGGAGCAGCTTAATTGGGAAATATTTGGGAGCAGCAGGGAAGCCCAGGTGTGAACTTCTAGAGATAGCGGAACCCACTAAGTGAGTAGAAACCCACAAGATACTTTAAAGTTCTGAATGGAACTGGCACAATTTCATTTCCATCTAATTTGCCTGTTGGCCGCATCAAGCTACATGTTCTGTGCGCTTCAGGTCACAGAGGTAGTGTGAATCTTACGAGATATAGAAAGAACCTGGGTAAATGGTGCCGTTTGCTGCAAAGACTATCTGCTGTGTGCATTGACTTCCTCAGTCTTCCATGTAAACCCAGTGGTGCTGTTTTCTTGCAAAGTGTTTGCCCAGTCTGCTGTTACAGCGTGTTTATTTAGAACTTAGCTCTTCCGTTACATTTCAGAACACTGCTTACTTTATGCTGAACAATTTAGGGAAATGAAAACTTTAATTCTAGGATGTTTTATCCCTTTGCAAAGAGGTTAATCAGAATGCTTGATGTTTTTGATCATACTTTGGTAGGTAATCTAGACCTATAATTTAGAAATACAGAAATACAGTCATTTCAGATACACTGAAGACAAATACAGATCCTGCAATCAAGAGGCCACAAACTTAGGCCTTTACAAATTACTGCACCAAGGTGACAAACAACTGACAATATAAGTAGCAGTCCATGGCCAGATCTAGTAGAATATACCAATAATCCCAGGATTTGTTAGGGAGACACAAGAGACCCAAGGCCTTGGATACACAGCAAGTATGGGGCTAGTCTGAATTACATGAAATCCTGTCTCAAAACAAAAGCAAAAACAAAAACAAACCCCCCAAAATAATAAAAAAAACAACAATAACAGTAACAGCAACAACAAAAACTAAAGCAACACTCCAGAATTCATAATTATACCCAGAAAAAGGGCAATTTTCCTGTTGGTAAGTTGTGTGAGTTATGATATTAACCTTGGAGTATATTTCTTTGTTAAAGAGGACAAGGCCTGCATGTGCCCGATTTTACATTTTTAATGAAAACTTTGTGAAACGAGAAACAAAAATTCTGTGATCATTTGTTTTGTGGCAGGAGTATTTCAGATGTCACCAATCGACTATCTATCAAAATCTATGTATCATCTATCTATCACATGTCCACATTATCCATTATCTACCAATAATCCACTCATCACTGATATGTATCTATGCATATCTTCATGTAAAGTCTATGTTCATATGTATGTACATACCCTATGCTATGGGAAATGAGAGCAGTTCAGAACACTGTACGAAAGGGCAAATGCAAACAATTAGAGCACTCAGCAAGAGCTGATTCATGATGAACCTTGACTTTACAGCACACAAGACAAAAGAACGGAATGGAGGAAACCCGGGCATCTGCTCAATATGAACAGCTCACTTAAAGACAGCATTTTCTACAAAAGTAGGTGTGTTAGAGTGCACAGCCTCCAAACACTAAGAAAGCGGATTGTCTCCTGCGGCTCTTGGATCACTATTCAAAGCCCTGCACACCCTAAGCAGATGCTCTACCCCTTGTTTTCGTCTCTAGGCCCAGAGAAGGTATAAGCACCATGTGCAAATCACCTTCAGAATTGTTTACTGGGGTTGCCTTGAGTTCTTGAGAGGGAGGTCGACACAGGATTTGAACATTGTTTCTTCCAGATGTGTAGTTCTACCAGAGGCACAGGCATTTATTTAGAAGCCTATAGGGAAAGAATTTGTGCTTCGTTCTTATGATTTTGTCCTGGCATGTAATGGGGTTGATGGCTAATGGGTTTTATTCCTTCTCCCCGTAAGGGGAAACGAGGAAGTAATTCTAGTCCCTGTGACTCATGCTGAAGTGGCAGAGAAATAACTAACATAATTGTTGAACCTTGTACACTGAGTGGACAAAGTATTCATACAAGGAATGCTTTGCTCTCCATTTCCTACTTCTTGGACACTTTACATCTCCATAGTTTTCCCTGGGGAATAGCCCGTGGCCTGTTGTGTGTACTCTTCTTAAGGAGATCATGCACGCTATGGAAACTCCTGAGTGCTGAAAGGCACCTCTAATTTTACTTTACTATGTCTCAGCGAGCAATGTAAGGGCAGCATTCCAGATGGAGGGCATGCATTAGTTCTTGCTCCATAACCTCACCTGCATCCTCACAGAGAGTCACCAGATGTTTTATGTCAGGGGTTCTGGTGGAGGCAAGAATCTGCCAGGTTACACCAGCGCACTGTAGTAGGGAAACACACAAGTCAAACCACTAAACATGAGTATCGTGATGCTCACTGCCTCAGTTTAATGATCTCTGTATGCTTGGGAGAGCTTTCACGCAGGTTGCAACAGCTTCCTATCATTCTCCAAGCTCTCTATACTGCAAAGAACCGAGGATGCACTCAGCCTTGTCTGTGTGAATGGTCCCAGAGTCAAGGTTGTGGATACCACGATGCCTCTGTGTGAATGCCGGAGGCCCCAGCTTAGAGTTCAGCCTTTTCATCCCATCTTCTTTCTCCCACATAATTACTTGAGCCCAGTATTTCAGAGAAATATAACTTCCATATAGACAAACCCGTTTAGTATTTCTATTCATTTCACGTGTCTTTCAGCATTCTGAACATGGTATGTTAAACAGAGGGACATAGGTGAGACCATATGTTTTATACACTGCAGCAGAGAACTTAAGTCTTGCTACTTTGCTGAGAGTATCAGACAGTCAGGAGGAAAAGACACCAGCTGTACAGGCGATTTGGCAATTTCAGCAGAGCTTAGCCCAAGATGGAGTGGCATCAGCCCATCTGAGGAAAGATCCCACCAGAGGTGACATTAGTGATGTGGCACATTTATCTGGCTTGCCAGAGAATGGAGGGCTTGATAACACTGTTGACATTACTCTCTCAGAACCAGGCCTGGTGCTGGGTTAGACAGAAAGAAATGGATCCAAGAGCATCCCTCGTTTATTAATGTGCCCGTGGGAAATCTGGAGGAGCATGTGTGCTTGGGAAAATTATTCTTTTTGGTGCAGATTTTGTGAGACAGGGCCTCATGTAACATACGCTTGCCTTGAACTCATACAGCTGAAGATAACTTTGACCCCCTGCTTGTTCTCACTCAGCCCCAAACAAGTGCTAGGATTAGAAGTTCCCTAACATCTAACTTTAGGAAAAGCTCTCTTAGGGGAACTTGAATGGAATTCAATACTAAATGAGGAAAAAGCTAGACAATGCTTCTGTATCGCTGTCCTTGTCATTCCCGTGGAAGTGCAGATGCTGAAGGTCTTAGCTGGCATTTTGCCTATGTCCATTCCTGACCCTTTTAAATCTATTATGCCTAGTATATTCTTAAAACAAACTATGTATGTTTTATAGTCTTAACTAGCTTTGTTGTTTTTACAATAGATGGGAGCCTATTTCCCGTTTTGATAAAGCTCTTGTGGTCCTAATCTGTGACTCTTTCAACTCTGTATGTGCGACAGAAGGGAACGACTGGAATACATATGCATGCAAAAGGCAAGCAAGCGATGGATGGAAGCAGAATCTAGCAAACACACAGACATTTCAAGTTATGTCATACTTAATAAGAAACCTTACAGAGACTTTTTTTTAAACATTATGCTTTCAGTTCCTCCTATGGTACATAGCACATAATAGAAACATTGGTCTTAATGAATACACAGTTACAACAACATGACTGTATCTGTATGTGTGTGTGTGTGTGTGTGTGTGTGTGTCTGTGTGTGTGTCTGTGTTTGTGGTAAGTGTATATTCTATATGTAGATTATTTTGTATGTGTCTGTGTAGGGGTGTGTGTGCGTGTGTGTGTGTGTGTGCGTGTGTGTGTGTGCGTGTGTGTGTGTGTGTGTGTGTGTGTGTTGTACATTGGAGGTCTGTCACTTCCAATGAAGTGACACCATCACTGAGTCCTATGGAAAGTGCCTCCTTAGTTTTAGAAGGAATTGCCAAGCTATTTTCCACAGTATTTTGACATTTGTCATTTGTATCAGTAATATACAAATGATGAGACTTTTCTGCAACATTTCTGTGTTTGGTACTTGATCACCTTTAATTAGACTTTATTTTCTTATTGTTGCATTCTGAGAATTTTCCTGTTAGAGATTCTTGATAGAAGTACTTTATCAGGTTTTGTTTATAGATATCTCTCCCAGTGCATAGCTCTTGCTTCTCTTATTCATTCTTGTACAGAATGAAGTTTTTTGTTTTGTTTTGTTTTGTTTTGGTGAAATCCAGTTTCTCGGTTGAGTGTCCCCTATATTAATTTAACTCTAAGCAGCTGAGAATTTATTGTGTTTTAATTTTCTTTGTGTCTCTGAGTGTCTATCTCTCTCCTCCTCTCTCTTTTGAGACAGAGTCACATTATATAGCCTTGTCTAGCCTGGAACTTGATTGTACAGGCTAGCCTTCCATTTACAGGATCCACCCACTTCTGCTTCTGGAGTTCTGGGTTAAAGGCATGCGCCACCGTACACAGTCTGAAATATTCGAAACTTAAAAATACGGTGCTTTGTATTAGGATTATTATATTGAAATGGGAAGAAAAGAGTCACAATGATATCTATTTATTTTTCCTCCATCTCCCAGCTTCAGAGTATTTTAGTATGGGCTATCTCTACTGTCTGGCATCTTCTAAGATACACATGACTGATCCCTTGATGATTATCCTTACTTGGTACAGTTGGGTTCTTGGAATTATACAAAGCAGAACATTGTAGTAATCATTCCAAACCATGAAAAACTATTATAACAGCCCTCTCCCTCTGAAACTGTGCCAGTTTCTCTAGTTAATCACTGGCTCATGTCTCAAGTTGCTGCAGAAAATGGTTTGTTTTTCATTGGTTAATTATTCATAAGACTGCTTGAGTAGAAGCATGGTTATGAATAAGGTTGACTTTATTTTGATATTTGTCTATGTATGTGTGCCTGTGTATGGGCTTGTGAGCATGCATGAAGTGCTCACATAGGCCAGAAGAGGGCATCAGATCACCATAGAGCTGGAGTTACAGGTGGTGTAGCTGAACATTGGTACTGGGAACCAAGCCTGCTTCTCTGTCAGAACTGCAAACACTTTAACACTGAGCTATCTTGCCAGCACTTAGAAGCCCACTTTTAAATAGCTTACTATTTAACATTCTTTAAAGGAGAGAGATGAAAGTTTGATAATAATGGAACTTCATCTCTTATGTGGTTACATCTCTCTGACAAATACATACAGTCATCGACTTTTACTTATTCTACTTCTGGATTAAATCTCTCAGTGATAAAGGGCACATTTTGAAAATCAAATAACTAAAACTACAGTTATCCAGAGGAGACACTAATATTTATTTTCTACCTCTGTAAATAACATGTATCTACAAATTAAAGGAAAGTACTGTTCTCTGTAACTTCATGTAGGCATTGAGATATCCTGGGTCACTTGAATCCTCTTCCCACCATTTTCTTAGTCTTTTTCCTCCCTCTGTTTCCATAACATGTTACTTTCTGCCATGTTGGAGACCTCATGCATGCATGCATGCATTTTACCACTGAACTACATTCCTAGCCTGATCGCATTGCTTGGTATCAGTTCTTTCTTTTCCCCACAATATCCAAAGCTTTTTATTAACAGTAAGATCCAGGGTTAATTTTTGAAATCTTTGTTGGCCCTTCAGCCTCTGGCATGCTCAAATATCTGGCCCTTGAAATGGATATAGGATTTGATATGACTGTGTGGGGTTCCTGGGGCCAATGTCAGTCATTTCTTTCTCCTTCAGCGTTAGTCCTCTTTTCAAGTTCTTACAGGCATGAAGAAGCAGTGCAGTTACAAAGGATGATGCAGCAAGACCTGGAGGGGCTGAGAACCCGGAGCCAGATGGTAATGAGATTATAACGGATGTGAGGAAGGCAGATAAGGACCTCTGACACCATACCACCCTTCTGTGTCACAGACACAAAGCGACATTGAAATGATGGAGTGAGGAGAGCAACATGGACTTTTCACACCAGATTGGGGACCTGAAAGCAGATTCTTAGCAAATCTCTGTGTCCTAAGATAAAAACCATCATGGATGTTCCTCTAAAAAAATGAAAACTAGAAATTCCAAATGACTTACTACCATGACACCTGTTGTGTAGTCATTTCCTCAAATACAGAACATCTCATTTTGGAGGGAAGTTCCTTAAGACACAGTAAACACCTCAAAGGTTTCAGGAGGTCTCTGAAACCACTGGGCCTTTCCTTCTTGAAGATCGTGCTAGCAGCAAGGACATGCTTACATGCATAGAGTATACCACGTGCTGGTGTGAGAGCACAATACCTGCAGACATCAGAGCCTAATATTCTTGGAGATGGAGTTATAGTTGATTGTGCAGGCTGGAAATTAAATTTTGGTCTCTGAAAGAACATTCATGATATAACAGTTTTTCTACCAACCCTCATTTTGAGTCAGGGTTTCAGTATGTAGCCAAGGTTTGCCCGGAGCTCACAATCTTCCTGCATTGGCCTCCTAAGTGCTGGGATTATAGGCATGCACCACCATGCTCTCGGGTCAGTAGATTTTTGATAAAGTCATTCTTTTGAATTTATCTTTTATTTATTGCAAGAGACTTTCTTTTCTTTTCTTTCTTTCTTTCTTTTTTTGTTAATTAGCCTTTTAGTGTGTGTGTGTGTGTGTGTGTGTGTGTGTGTGTGTGTGTGTGTTGTGTTTTAAAATTGAAGGTCCCTTACTGGTCCTGCTTCCATGAGTGCCCAAGATCAAAGGAAAGGGGAGGGCAATCAGCTAGTGCAGGGATGTTGTCGTAAATAAATAAAAATAAAGTAAAAGTAAAAATGTATAAACGAAAACAGGGGGTGGAATGTTTTCCCTCAGGGTGTTTTTCCCTGCTAGGGTTCCACACTCGCTTCCCCAGATATCTTCTGATATCTTGGCAGAAACACAACTTCCACACACTTTCTTATACTGAGACTCTTACACAAAGAACATACAACTGGTGTTTTACCCTGCTAGGTTCCACACCTCAGTGCCCCAGATATCTGCTGATATCTTGGATAAACTCAGCCCAGCCACACTTACTTAAATTGAGACTCTTTCTTAAAAAAAAATACACTCATTTAGCATTAAAAGCAATCCAGCGTCTAGATTTGGCAGATCCATGGTCCTAATCCAGTTCCCAAATTACTCATCCCTGCACCTTTTATTTACCAAAGTTTCTTCCCCCTGGTACCTCTAACTCCTCTCAGTTCCCCATCGTCTCTCCAACTCTCTCTCTTCTTCCTCCTGGCTTCCTTCTCTAACCCCCCCCCCCTCAACTGTCAATCCTCACCCCCCCCTCCTCCAGGTTCCCCTCGCTCAACTATCTCCAACTGTCAACCGTCAACCTAACCCCTGAATCTAATCCCCCCCTCCCTCCCAACTCCTACCTCTGCCCAAATCTCACGCCCTTGCCTTTATTTAACAAATTCAGAGAAAACCCCAAGGCAAACCACAACATTTCTTTTGTCCAGTTAAAAAACTTTTCCTATACATAGGTGAACTAACATCATTATTACCATTCTGCAATTTATAAACCAACAATATGCTGATCACCCAGTCCATCAATTTTGTTCATTAACCATGTCATCTATACTAAAAACTATACTTGACTATATCCTGTTTCTAGATCCTATGCCACCCTAAAACTACTCTAACAGATTTATCATCTTTCTCAATACTAAACCATTCGTTGTCTATGAGACTACTAGTCTCCAACCACATCAGAAATCCAAGAATGATTAATATTATTTGAAAACATAGGAAGCACAAAACATGGCTTCCAAGCTTAGCCAATTTTATAAAGACTGCTGATCACCTGACAGTCCCCTTTATTCCTTAATATGCTGGAGCATCAGTCTTCAGCCTTCTGGCCCAGGATCATCTGACAGACCTTATCAATGCAGATTTTGAAGGGCTGATCACCCTGCCTCGGCAGAGATTATCAGTCGACTATTCTGCATAATTTGTCCCTTTCTGACAGTGTCTGTCTGTAGATGAATTGAAGCAATTTGCTCAGTGGCTGCATCAACTCCATTGATGCTCAAGTTCTTCTTCGAGTCTAAGGGCCCTCTAGGGGCAGACAAGTCTCTAGTAAATGATCTAGATGAAGAAATGTCCAAAACAGGTTATTCTTTGGACTTGATGCCCTTTGAAGATTTCATCTACATAGGCGTTTCTGAACTGTTACATAGAGCACCGCTAGCCCTCTCTAATCAAGTATTTTACAAAACCCATCTAAACTGACTTAGAACCATGACTTTGCTATCTGACCTTTAGCTGGTACTGGTTAATCAACTAAAAATAATGTATAACAGCAGTTATAGGACTGGGTCTAAGACTTGTATTCTTAGATGCATAGTGGAGGCACAATGCCCATGTTAAAGTAGCAATATTAATCTCAATTATAAATCAACAAGAAAGTATTCCAATGAAAACCTCGCATTTGTGTAAAATACATTCTATACCAATGAAAAGATTACAGCTTCAACTTTGTATCAATTACAAACATTTCTATCAATGTAAAATATAGCGGTAAAATTTTGTTTAAGAGTAAGTTTGCTAATCTATCTGTTTGTCTATTTCTCTAATTTCTATGTATTACTATATCTAAGAAGGATACAAAAAAGGAAAGGAAAAGTAGCAATCCCTGAGTTTACATTCTCTAGTTTCCCCCCAAAGCTATTTGTATTGTATCACTTAAAAGAAAAAACTTATCCACAGTTCTTAAAATAAACAGAACCATCCACCCCAACATAAGGAAATGGGACGACGATCTTCCTTGTCTGCTTCTAGCTGGATTGAAGTTTCCCTTCTGGGGCCCAAGGGGTATTAGGAAAAGTTGGCTTTGTCGGGCAGAGCTAGCCGGGATTTGCCTGCCAGTCATTCTGTGCTGAGAAAGTTCATCGCTTAGCTGACATCTTGACTATGACAGTCTGAAGGGCTGATAAGTAAGATGTCCATTCTGGGAAAGTTCTGAAAGCAGGCCTTTAAATCAAGCATCTTCAGTGTAATTAAGGGAGAATCAAACACGGTTGGACTGGAAAGTCCCGAATCTCAGCATCCCAGAGTGTGTATTTCAGAGCCATCTTTCTCTTCCTTCATCCTGCAGCACACAAACTTTACAAGCATTATATAGTTCTATAAGTATTTTCAAATGGGATAAGTAGGTACAGTTTAGTAAATAAAGATCAAAAAAAAAATGACTACCTTTTTTCAGGTTAGGTTAATCATATAATCAAACTGTAATATAATTTTGTAATACATAATTACAAGTTATGAGGAATTTGCACTCAAAAATATCACTGGCTGTTTATAGACATTTCAGTCTCAGCTGTTCATACATGGAGACCTAAACAACCTCATATATACATCACCTATTTGTTGATCGTCTTAGTCTCCTTTTTTTCTGTGTTGCCAAGGACTTTAGGAGGTCTCCCCTGTCATTTCTGATTTTTATCAGCTTGGAAGAACCACAGCTTTTTCTTTTCCTGAAACATAGGCATAACCCCTTCCCCAGCGTAACACATTTCCCATTTTCCATTCTGACGTCAGAATATCTTTTTATAAACAGGCTGGTTTAGTTCAGTAGTCTTTCCACAATCCAATGTCTTTCAGCAGCTGTGCTGTTTTGTTCATCAGCATTTAAAAATTTAAGGTTAATAAAGCACTATGTATCCTATCTCTGGAGTTTTTGTTGACTTTTTGCCTGTTAAGCATCTCCTTTAGACTTCGATTAGATCTCTCCACAATCGCTTGTCCTGTAGGATTGTGTGGTATACCTGTAATATGTTTTATATTATAATAGTCAAAGAAGCGCTTAATCTTGTTAGAGATATATGCTGACCATTGTCCGTTTAATTTGTATGGGTATTCCCATTATAGCCATAACTTCTAACAAATGTAATTACAGAATCGCCTTTTCTGACGCTAAGGCAGTTTGCCCATTGAAATCCTGAATATGTATCTATAGTATGATGTATGTATTTTAGCTTACCAAACTCTGTAAAATGGAGAACATCCATTTGCCAAAATTCATTTCTTTTGGTACCCTTAGGGTTAGTTCCTGTAGGCAATGGAGTTTGATTATATAAAGAGCAAGTAGGAAATTTCCTCACAATCTCTTTGGCTTGTTTCCAAGTGGTAGAAAATTCTTTTTTTAAGCCTTTGCTGTTAACATGGTGTTTTTTATGAAATTCTGAAGCATCTAGTACACTTCCTATCAGTAGCTGGTCAATTTCATTATTACTGTCAGAGGGCCTGGCAGACCTGTATGGGATCTTATGTGTGTTATATATAGTGGGTAACTCCTATTTCTGATTTTTGTTGTAGCTGAATAAATAGTGATGTCAATTCGAATCATCCTGAATAAGTTCAGCAGTCTCTATGTGCAAAACAACCCTTTCTGCATATTGAGAGTCAGTTATATATTAAGAGGCTCTCAAAATCTGACAACACCATGAGTATTGCATACAGTTCAGATTTTTTAACTGACTTATAGGGACTCTCAGTCACCTTGTTTACATTTTCCGATTTATATCCTGCCTTCCCTGACTTACTGGCATCAGTGTAAAATGTAGGGGCTCCAGATATTGGAGTTCCCTTTACTATACGAGGGAGGATCCCGTTAGTTCGTTTTATGAACTGAAGTCTTTTGCTTTTAGGGTATTTGTTGTTAATGTCTCCTAAAGTTACTGCATGCTCTTTGCCAATGTTCATTTTAAACCCACAAAGAGTTAATTTCGCATTAGTAAAAGGTACCACAATTTCAGCCGATCCATTCCAACCAATTGTCAAGTCTCAATTTTCCTTTAAGTATCAATTCAGAGACCTTCTCAATGTAGGTTTTCAGTTTCTACTCTGTTTATGCAAAATATCCATTCTAAGATATAATCTTCCCTTTGCATGAGAATTCTGTAGGGAATGAGTAGAGGGCAAGATGATAATATGCAGGCCATCTTTGGATCAATACGATCCAGATGTGCGTCCCTGCAGTTCCTTTCTACCAAAGCTAGCCTTTCTCAGCCTCAGCTGATAGTTTTTGGCTATTTAATTTTTATCGCCTTGTAGTGTTTGAAATAAATTGCTCAACTCTTGAGTGGTCAAGCCAATCACAGGCCTCAACCAGTTAATGTCTCCAAGTAGTTTCTGAAAATCATTAAGTGTCCTTAATTTGCTTCTTTTGATTTGCACCTTTTGTGGCCTAATTTTTTGTACACTTATTTTATACCCTAGATAATTAATAGAATCCCTCTTTGTATTTTCTAGGGGTTATTCAGAATCCCCAGCATGGTAATGTTTTTTTTACTTCATCAAACATTCTTTCCAGGATATTTATATCTGAATCAGACAATAAAATGTCATCCATGTAATGATAAATAATAGATTGGGGAAATTTTTATGAATTATATCTAATGGCTGCTGTACAAAATATTGACACAAGGTTGGGCTATTTAACATTCCTTGTGGAAGGACTTTTCCATTGATATCTTTTTTATGGGGGCGACTCTATTATGGTAGGCACCGAAAAAGGCAAACCTTCTTTATCGCTTCATGTAGAGGAATAGTGAAAAGCAATCTTTTAAGTCAATCACTATAATAGGCCACCCCTAGGCAACAAAGAAGGCAGTGGATCCCAGGCTGCATGGAACCCATCGGCTGAATAATCTTATTAATTGCTCTGAGATCTGTCAATACCTCCATTTGCCAGACTGTTTTTTAATGACAAATACTGAGAATTCCAAGGGCTGGTGGACTCCTCTATATGCTGAGCCTCCAGCTGCTCCTGGACTAGCTGCTCTAATGCCTGTAGTTTTTCTTTTGTCATGGACCACTGATCAATCCAGATGGGTTGGTCAGTCAGCCACCTTAGTGGCAAGCCTGTTGTTGTTTTAACAGCAGTGGCTCCTTGGGGTCGCACTAAATTGTCAGCCTCTGCTGTATCTTGCTTATGGACAGCTTGGACAGTCTCTAACTGTCCTTGATAACATTCCCTGACTAATTTAAAGTTTTTATTAGGAGTCTGATGAATTTTAGGGCCAGAACCTGAAACTGAGGGGATATTAATTTGAGTTTTCCACTGCTGTAGTAGATCTCTTCCCATAAATTAATGGCTATATCAGCCACGTGCATGGCCTTAATTTTCCTACCTGACCTTCTGGTCCTATACATTTAAGCCACCTGATGCTTTGTTTTATTTGGGATAAAGTGCCAACACCTTGAAACTGCATATCCACTCCTTGAAGTGGCCAACTAATGGGCCAAGATTTTGGAGAGATGATGGTAACATCTGCTCCAGTGTCAACCATTCCTTCAATTTCATATTATCTACAGTATTTTTAGTTTTGGCCTTTTGGTCCCTCTATAGACGTTAGCCAAAATATTCGTTTTGAAGTCTTGTTGTTTAATCGTTCTGAGGAGGAGAATTCTCCCTGCCTTGTATTTGTTCCTGCGAGAGGCCCCCTTGTGATTTTTTTGTCATGATGCGTTCCCATCTGTCTGTTGTTTCTGTACACTTCCTAGTCAAATGTCCATATCTGCCACATCTTTTGACACATTCTAGGAGGCACAGTCCCCCTTTTGTATCACTTTGGTTTTTATTACAGTAATATCTGAGATGGCCCTGCACACCATAATTAAAACATTTGAAATCTTGGGTCATCTCTAGCTGTCCAGTGGCAGCTTCTCCTATCAAAGTAGTATCAGGAGAACAAGATCCAACATCAGCTGTATATCTAATCCACTCATCTATTGTTGCGGACCTTGCCTTTAGTGGTCTAATTACTTCCCTGCATTTGGTATTTGCATTTTCAAAGGCTAAAGACTCAATTATCGCCTTTCTTGCCGCTGAATCTGATACACTCCTTTCCACAGCTGAGGTAAGCCTTTGTAAAAAGTCAGGGAAGGTTTCTTTAGGACCTTGTATGACTTGAGTGAATGTTTCAAGTCTTTTCCCTGATTCTGCGACTTTGTCCCAGGCCTTTAAGGCTGACAATCGACACCATGACAGAGTTTCTTCGTCATATATAGCCTGCACCTCTACTTCAGCAAAGCGGCCTTCACCAAGCAGTTGATCTGTGGAAATCTCTCTGCCCCTAGCTCTATTTTGTCTTGCTATCTCCCTCACTTCTTCTCTCCACCATGAAATCCATTGCAAATTTTCAGCAGGCTCTAGAATTGTTTACCATATCTTTCAGTCTTGGGGATTACTCTATTTTTTAATAGCCCAAGAAATTAAGATTTGTTTTTAAAATGGCGAATGCATTCAAAATTAGTTACACTTTCCTTAAATTTCCTTAATTCTAATACATCCATGGGTTGCCATTCAAATTCTTCATAACCCTGTGGATGATCATCGTTGGAGGCCTTTGTTGCACACTAACTGGATAGACTAAAGTTTGTTTCCTAAAACCTTAGGGTTGGCTTTCCTTAATTTTTATCTTCTGTCTCTACCTGAGTTTTTTCTTTAGTTGTAATTTTAAATTCTCTCTTAAAGTCTGTATCCGTGCTTCATATTTCTTTCTGTCTTTCCCCCTGTTCTTTTGAGTTCCTGAATTCTCTGTTCAAGGTTTTAAGCCACACTTTGAATTTTTTTTTTATATTGTACTTCTAATAATTTGTTATCCATTATCTTTTGATTGATTAATTTTAAAAGGTTATTCTCTAAGTCTTGCTTCCAAACCTCATTACTTTCTCTCTGCTGTTCAGTATGATCTGTGAGCTGTTGTATGTTCTGTTCTAACATCCTTTCTAGTTTCTGTCTATCACTTTCATTTTCATCTTTCTGTCTCTTATTCTGATCTATAATTTTCTGTGTCTTCAATTCTAGTGTTCCTTCTAGGCTACATTGCCAAGATTTAATTTTCTCTTTCTGTTGTTCATGTTGTTCCATAATTACCTGTATCTTCTGTTCTAAGGCTAGAAATTTGCTATTTAGGGCTGTGTGCTGTTGTATGTTCTGTTCTAACATCCTTTCTAGTTTCTGTCTATCACTTTCATTTTCATCTTTCTGTCTCTTATTCTGATCTATAATTTTCTGTGTCTTCAATTCTAGTGTTCCTTCTAGGCTATATTGCCAAGATTTAATTTTCTTTTCTGTCGCTCATGTTGTTCCATAATTACCTGTATCTTCTGTTCTAAAGCTAGAAATTTGTTATTTAGGGCCCTGTCTTTTGAGAAGATATAGTAAATCAGAAGAATGAATATTGCAATACTGGTAAATGATAAAGGGTCTTTTTCCTCAAAATTCTCAACAGGCAGACCATTCCACATATCATTCCAGAAGACCCAACAGATATTCATTATGTTTCTCATCTTTAAGTATCATAAAGTTATATATCTCTCTTACATCAAAGTAGTATCTGATCTGAAGCCCTTGTACCTTTTTTTTCCCTCTGCTTCAGAATACGGCAGTCCTCTCGATTCTTCGAGACCCTCCAGACCCAGTTAATTCCCAATCCACTAGTACTCCTGCCTATTCTGGGGTTGAGAGGGAAGTAAACTTTATCTCAGGTTAGTTGAGTTCTAATGGTTTAGTTAAGCCATATGTTGTCGTAAATAAATAAAAAAATAAAGTAAAAGTAAAAATGTATAAACGAAAACCGGGGTGGAATGTTTTCCTCAGGGTGTTTTTTTCCCTGCTAGGTTCCACACCTCCTTCCCAGATATCTTCTGGATATCTTGGCAGAAACACAACCCAGCCACACACTTTCTTATACTGAGACTCTTACACAAAAGAACATACAACTGGTGTTTTTACCCTGCTAGGGTTCCACACCTCAGTGCCCCAGATATCTGCTGGATATCTTGGCATAAACTCAGCCCAGCCACACTTACTTAAATTGAGACTCTTTCTTAAAAAAAAAACACACTCATTTAGCATTAAAGCAATCCAGCGTCTAGATTTGGCAGATCCACATTACACTGTCCTAATCCCAGTTCCCAAATTACTCATCCCTGCACCTTTTATTTACCAAGTCTCCAGCTTCTTCTCCCCCCTGGTACCTCTAACTCCTCTCAGTTCCCCATCGTCTCTCCAACTCCCTCCCTTCTTCCTCCTGGCTTCCTTCTAACCCTCCTCCCTCAACTGTCAATCCTCACCCCCCTCCTCAGGTTCCACTGCTCAACTGTCTCCAACTGTCAACTGTCAACCTAACCTCTGAATCTAATCCCCCTCTCACTCCCAACTCCTACCTCTGCCCAAATCTCACGCTCTTGCCTTTATTTAACAAATTCAGAGAAAACCCCAAGGCAAACCACAACACAGGGAGGGTCATTTCCACAGTTCATTTAACTAAACAGACAAGCACAGAGTCACTATTGTGGCTAGAAGTTGGCAGCATGGGACGGATGAGGAGTAGGGGTGTCGTTAAAAAAAATACAGGCTCCCCTCAATTTGGGTGCCTAGGACAGGACTTGGTCTGCTTCAACCCAAGAGGAATCAGAAGATCAAAAGCAGTTTGGGAAGGCCAGAACCGTCAGGGGTAGAGGGAAAAGGACGGTCCAGGGGGTGGGAGGGATGTTTGGCAACTGGGGTGAAGGGATAACCCTCCCACTGCTGGAATCCCCCCAGCCCCTCCGGTCTGACAGGAAAAGGGCAGCCTGCAGCACCCAAGAGCAGGTCTGGGGCTGCTAGATGCTCCAGGCAGGGGACTGGAGGTGGCTCACTAAGGCTTGCCCTCCAGGGAAATGACGGCGCTGCCACCTAGTTTCTCTGCCAGGGTGCAGCGGTCCTTGACCTCCTCGTAGCAGTTAGCTTGTAATTCGTGCTTGATTCCTGTCAGTTTCTTCTTGATGGCATCCTTGGAGCTGGCATAGATCATTTTGCTCTTAAGGGGTGCACTCTCGGGGGCCCAGAAGATGAATACCAGGTCCTCCTTCTTGCTCTCCTTGGTCTCATCGGTTGCCTCATAGAGAGCATAGCGGCAGTCCTTGTCTGGCAGCATCTTGACATAAGTGGTGTAGGGGTCGTCCGCAGTCTGCCCCACATCTCCTACCGAATCTCTTTGCTCTCCTCCTCACTCAGGCAAAAGATCACTGCCTTCTTGCGTTTCTTCACATCTTCTGGCGTTGAAGACTTTCGAACTTTCATGTCATTGAACACCTTCTGACTCCATCAGAGACAGCCACACCAGAGGCCATGTTTCCGGAAACGAAAGGGAGACAGAAGAACAGAGCCGCCGCAGCTGCTGCCAGGATCCGACTGAACCGCAAGAGACTTTTCACTTCATATCTTTGTATAGTTTTCCTCAATCCATTCTGCTTTTGTCTTTTTTGTCAGCGCGCCTCTGACATCCTCTTGCTTCCTGTCTGCTTCGTCCTCCTTGTTCTGGCCTCAGGCTTTTTCACTACCACCAGGCTCCTTCTGCTCTACCCACTCGCATGCGCATTCCTTTCATTTCCCCCTCTCACTTCTTACCCTTGCGGTTTGTAGTCCCAGCCATTTGTCCTTTACTCTGTCCCCCAAGCAGGCTTGGAGTCACCAGGTCAAGACAGCGAACACTGATTGTTAACTTCTCTAGTGTTTCTTTATCAGGTCTTTTCAGGCTTGTGCTATTTCCAAGTGGATCTAAGTTGGGAAATGAATGGTAGGAACTTCTTTAACAAAATGAAAATATTGTTTTTCAAAGGCATTAGGGTGAGGCATCAGGTTCCTGGTGGCAGACATCTTCTTACGCACACTACGGACCTTAGAATAAAGCTGGCCACACCTGAGAGTTTCATGCTTCGGATTAGAACAAAGGTGCTCAGTTTAGTTTCCATGGAACCCACTCTTTCAGAGTCAAAGAGTTGGTGAGCCTAGAACTCGTGGAGAGCAGTCTGACTTTACTATCACTCAAGAGCTGGCACGGGAGACAGCTAGGCTGAGAATGTGAACATCAGGACAAACTGCTTCTGTTCGTTGTTTTCTGGTGTTCAGTTGTGAAGAGGCAGACCTCTTGCCATACATGATGCACCAACTCTGTTCTACACTATTCTGCGTGGGTTCCACATGCGTGGCTTCCACAGGCCTGTGATCAATGGGTGTCTGTGAAAAGGCTTCTTTAGTTCCTCGAAGGACCATCTCAGATACTCTGGATCTTTGAGAAGCAGATTTCTCCTATTCCAAAAAAGCAACTACCATCCTGACATCAAGTTTTACCATGGTGGTCTACATGTATGGCTAGTAGTGGTAAGTATAAAAGGGTTCCATTGAGTCCTTTTCCTTTGGGAACAAAGGCAAACGTTAGCTAGTCAAAGAAACTGAACTTGGGAGGAAGTCTATTTGAAGAGAGCTGTTTTCCAGTTATTAAAAATGTTTGGCCATGTATCCACCATTATTAATATTTTTTATTTTGTTTTATGGCTTCAAGTGCAACCTTGTGTCTTGTCATTTTAACCTGAAGTTACACATGTATGTGTACCTGTACCTGCACACATGCACATACACACACACACACACACACACATACACACACACTCACACACACCCTACACACATGTGTTCATACATGCACCATGGGCATATGTGTGTATGCAAATGTATATGTGAATACTCAGCAACTCTGGGATGCCAGAAGAGGACACGATCCCCTGGAGCTAGAGTGACACACAGCTGTGACCCACTCAGTATGAGTGTGCTTAGGAATTGAACTGAGAGCAAGAACAGCAGCTACCTTTAACCACTGAGCTATTGCTCTAGGCTATTATTAATGGCTTTGCTTTTACATAACTATAAGAGGCATTAGTTTATAAGCCATTCATGAAACATTTCATTTCAATTGTAACTGAATGCAGGTAGAACTTTCAGATAAGTTATAAGCAGTTTCTATAACCAGTTGAAAGAGTTTCCCCCTGAGCTAAGCAGTTCTCCTCTCCTCTCACCCCATCAAGAACCTTAGGTAGCACAAGAGGATGACTGACCTTACATTTCCAATCCTCATGATTCCACCCCCAATAAACTTGCACAAACACATCAATTCATTAATCACTACTCTTGCTTTGACATTCATTTAATTGGAAAAAAACCCTGGTGATTCAACAGGTAAACACACATGCTTTCCTTTGAACTCTGAGGCCTTTTCATTCCTTTATATTCTCCATTTTTTTATCCTGCCAGTAGAGCATCACTCATGGTGTTTATTATTTGACGGCTCCCTTTCTTATTCTCTTCTACCTTGCCTTTTGCAACCCTTAGTCTTCCTTGAGTATTTTAGGTACTCTGAGAATGAATGAAAGCTTACCTTATCACATCCCCGATTGCTTACAGTCTATATGTATATATAAATGAAATCCAGCTTGAGATTGCATTGGATGATAAGAATCACATTAATGCTTGGAAATTATTAACATGGACCATACTGGGGTCAAAGACCATGGGAAAAAAGTGTCTACGTACTGTGGCCTCCAAAGTTACATAGTAATCAGAAAGCTATGGGGTCTCTCCTATCACCATAAACCAGTGAGTTGATGTTGTAATCTTCCCACCAATTGTATGTTCATCCTGAGATCATTTCCAAGAAACCTAATCGTATTTTGCTACCTAAATGTTTTTAAATTAGAAATCTTGGACTTCTATATGAAACGTGGCAGACCATTTGTAGCATATTCACTAACTACCAACCAGTTCATTCCGGTGTGGTATTCTGTAATGGCCAGAGGTCAGAAAGTGTGGACATCTCTGATCAGCAAAGCAGTGTGATATAGGATCTTCTCAGTGGTATACCTGCTCTCATAGCAGTAAGTCTTTCTGGGACCAGCATCTCTGCTAGATTGTAGAAACCATTCTTCTGGTTCCTAGAGCACAAAGAGATAATCAAAGTCAATTATTTTGTATGGGCTTTCAGGAGTACATGACAATGACTGAAGATACTCTCACAGTTATAGCTGTGAATAGGTAGTGACCACCTGCGAGGCAGTTGAGTCTAAGGATACAGCTGCCGATGGGTGAGTTTCCCAACCTGCTCCCCAAACATCCAACGTGTCAATAGTGTTGCAAATGAGAAAAATGGAAATAATAGTTCATGAACATTTCTTAGAAGGCTCTAAGATTAAAAAATAATTCTCAAGAGCAGCTTAGAACAGGATTCTTCATGTCTCCATTTGCGCCCAGAGCTAAGGCTGTCCCATATCCCTTAGTACCCAGATCCTGCCTGGAAAGAACTGGTCTTTCAGGAGTGCTCTCACTCCTAAGCCCATAGGTGAGACCATTACTGTCACTGCAATAACTGTCCAAAGAGGAATCTGCCACGAGTGCACAGGGCACAGGAACCACAGATCAGCCTGGCACAGGATTCTTCACAGAACTTACGGGTAGTCTCTATATAATGAGGGAATGTGTTGATGACTTACAGTCTGTAGTCCAACTCCCCAAAAATTATCAGCAGCACCTGTGAATAGAAGTCCAAGGATCTAGCAGTTGCTCAGTCCCACAAGGAAGGCAGGCAAAGAAGAGAGAGAATCTTCCAATGTTCTTATGTAGGTCTCTAGCAGAAGGTGTGTCCCAGATTAAAGGTGTGTACCACCACATCTGGGTCTGGGACTTGTTTTGACCCAGATGACCTTGAACTCAGAGATCTCCCTGCCTTTGTCTACTGGGATTCATAGTCACTATGCCTTAAGAGCTCCAAGATTCAAGTGAGAAACTTGTATCTCCCAGCCTCAAGATCAGAATCACAGGTGAGCCTTTCAATTCTGGATTGTGGTTCATTCCACATATAGTCAAGTTGACAACCAGGAATAGACACTATGCTTCTCATCTACATCTGTGCCCAGGGCTAAGGTTGTCCTATAGCCTTCCAAAACCAAATCCTGCCCAGAAAGAAATAGACCCTCAGGAGTGCTCTCACTCTTATGTCCATGGGTGAGAACCCATTTTCACTCTAATAACTGTCCAGGGAGGGACCTTCCAGGAGTGCACAGGGCAGAGGAACCACAGAGCAGCCTGGGACAGGATCCTTCAGGTCTCCATTTGTACCACGAGCAGAGGGTGTCCCACAACCTTCTGGACCCAAATCCCACCCGGAGAGAGCAGGTCTCCCAGGACTGCTCTCACTCCTAAGATCACAGGCTCACAGGCGCACAGGAGGGACAAGCTACAGTCAGAGAGAGACAGCAAGACCAACTAACACCAGAGATAACAGCCTGGGGAGAGGCAAGCACAACAAGATAAACAACAGAAACCAAGTGTGCTTGGCATCATCAGAACCCAGTACTCCCACTACAACAAGTCCTGGATATGCCAAAACACGAGAAAGGTAAGAATTGGATTTAAAATCACATCTCATGAAGATGATAGAGGACTTTAAGAAGGACATGTATTACTCTCTTAAGGACAGAAGAACACAGGTAAACAAGTAGAAGCTCTTAAAAAAGAAACATAAAAGTCTTAAAGAATTACAGAAAAACAACACCAAACAGGTGAAGGAATTAAATAAGACCACCCAGGATCAAAAAATGGAATAAAAAACAATAGAGAAATCACAAAGGGAGATAACTCTGGAGATAGAAAACTAGGGAAAGAGATCAGGAGTCATAGATGTTAGCATCACCAACAGAATACAGTAGATAGAAGAGAGAATCACCATAGAAAACATTGACAAAATAGTCAAAGACAATGCAAAATGCAAAAGGCTCCCAACTGAAAAAATCCAGGAAGTCTAGGACACAATTAGAAGACCAAACCTAGGGATAATAGGTGTAAAAGAGAGTGAAGATTCCCCATTTAAAGGGCCAGTAAATATCTTCAACAAAATTATAGAAGAAAATTTCCCTACCCTAAAGAAAGAGATACCCATAAACATACAAGAAGCCTACAGAACTCCAAACAGACTGAACCAGAAAAGAAATTCTGCTTGTCACATAATAGTCAAAACACCAATGCATAAAACCAAGAAAGAATATTAAAAGCAGTAAGGGAAACAGGTCAAATACTATATAAAGGCAAACTTAAGACAATTACACCATTCTCAACAGAGACTGAAAGCTGGAAGACCCTGGGGAGATGTCATATAGACTCTAAGAGAACACAAATACCCACCCAGGCTATTATATCCAGCAAAACTCTCAATTACCATAGATGGAGAAATCAAAACATTCCATGACAAAACCAAATTTCCACAACATCTTTCCACAAATCCAGTCTTAACACGGGATAATAGATAGAAAACTCCAACACAAGGAGGGAATTATACCATAGAAAAAAGCAAGAAACTAATCTTCTTTCAACAAACCCATAAGAAGATAGCCACACACATATAACTCCACCTCTATCAACAAAAATAATAGTAAGCAACAATCATTACTTCTTAATACCTCTTAACATCAACAAACTCAATTCACCAATTAAGAAACATAGACTAACAGACTGGGTGCATAATAGGACCCAGCATTTTGCTGCATACAGGAAATGCAACTTAGTGACAAAGACAGACACTATTTCAGAGTAAAATGCTGGAAAAAATTCCAAACAAAGGGTAGCCATTCTAATATCAAATAAAATCGATTTTTAACCAAAAGGTATCAAAAAAAGATAAGGAAGAACACTTCATACTCATCAAAGGAAAAATCTACCAAAATGAACTCTCAATTCTGAACATCTATGCTCCAAGTACAAGGATATCAACATTCATAACAGAAACTTTACTAAAGGTCAAAGCACACATTGTACCTCACACAATAATAGTGGTAGACTTCAACACCCCAATCTCATCAATGGACAGATCATGGAAACAAAAAGTAAACAGAGACACAATGAAACTAAGTGAAGTTATGAACCAAATGAATTTAACAGATAACTATAGAACATTTTATCCTAAAACAAAAGAATATACCTTCTCAGCACCTCATGGTACCTTTTCAAGAATTAACCATATAATCAGTCACAAAAGAGGCCTCAACAGATACAAGAAGATTGAAATAATCCCATGCATCCTATCAGATCACCAGGGACTAAGGCTGGTCATTAACAACAAAAACAACAAAAAGTCTACAGATACATGGAAGTTGAACAACGCTCTACTCAATGATAACTTGGTCAAGGAAGAAATAAAGAAATTAAAAACATAGAATTTAATGAAAATGAATGCACAACATACCAAAACTTATGGGACACAATGAAAGCAGTGCTAAGAGGAAAACACAAAGCTTTGAGGCCCTCCAAAAGAAAGTGGAGAGAGCATAACTATCAGCTTGACAGCACACCTGAAAGCTCTAGAACAAAAAGAAGCAAATACACACAAGAGGAGTAGACAGCAGGACATAAGGAAACTCAGAGCTGAAATCAACCAAGTAGAAACAAGAAGTATAACAAGAACCAACAAAACCAGGAACTGGTTCTTTGAGAAAAATCAAGAAGATAGGTAAGCCCTTAGCCAGACTATACAGAGGGCACAGAGACAGTATACAAATGAATAAAATCAGAGATAAGAAGGGAGACATAACAATGGCAACTGGGAAAATTCAAAAACCCATCAGACTCTACTACAAAAGCCTATACTCAACCAAACTGGAAAATCTGGGAAAAAATGGACAATTTTCTAGACCGATGCTAGGTACCAAAGTTAAATCAGGATCAGATAATCCATCTAAACAGTTCTGTAACCTCCAAAGAAATAGAAAAAGTCATTAAGAGTCTCCCACCCAAAAAAAGTCTAGGACCATATGGATTAAGTGCAAAATTCTACCAGACCTTCACAGAAGACCTAATACTAATACTGTCCGAACTACTCCACAAAATAGAAACACTAGGAACCTTACCCAATTTGTTCTTTGAAACCACAATTAGGCTTATACCTAAACCACACAAAGAACCTACAAAGAAAGCGAACTTCAGATCAATTTCCTGCATGAATATTGATGCATAAATACTCAATAAAATTCTCGTAAACAGAATCCAAGATCATCAAAACAATCATTCACCATGATCAAGTACACTCCATTTCAGGGATGCAGGAATGCTTCAATATAAAGAAATCCATCAAAGTAACCCACTATATAAACAAGCTCAAAGGAAAAAAAACATGATTATCTCATTAGATGCAGAGAAAGCAGTTGAAAAAATTCAACACCCCTTGATGATAAAAGTCTTGGAAAGATCAGGAATTTAAGGCACATACCTAAACATAGTAAAACCAACATACAGCAAACCAGTAGCCAACATCAAACTAAATGGAGAGAAACTTGAAGCAATCCCACTAAAATCAGGGACTAGACAAGGCTGCCCACTCTCTCCCTACCTATTCAATACAAAACTTGAAATCCTAGACAGAGCAAAAAGAGATCAAATGGGTAGAAATTGGAAGGGAAGAAATCAAAATATTACTATTTGCAGATAATATGATAGTATACTTTAGTGACCCCAAAAGTTCTACCAGAGAACACCTGATAAACAACTTCAGCAAAGTGAATGCATATAAAATTAACTCTAACCAATCAGTAGCCTTCCTCTACTCAAAGGATAAACAGGTTGAGAAAGAAATTAGGGAAATGACACCCTTTACAATAGTAACAAATAAAAAATTCCTCGGTGTGACTCTAACCAAGCAAGTTAAAGGTGTATATTACAATAACTTCAAGTCTTTGAAGAAAGAAATTGAAGAAGATCTCAGAAGATGGAAAGATCTCTCATGCTCATGGATTGGCAGGATTAATATAGTAAAAATGGCCGAAAGCAATCTTCAGATTCAGGGTTGGGGATTTAGCTCAATGGTAGAGTGCTTTCCTAGGAAGTGCAAGGCCATGGGTTCAGTTCTCAGCTCCGAAGGAAAAAAAAAAAGACAAAATAGCAATCTTGAGATTCAATGCAATCCCCATCAAATTTCCAACTCAATTCTTCACAGAGTTAGAAAGAGCAATTTGCAAATTCATTTGGAATAACAAAAACCCAGTATATCAAAAACTGTTCTCAACTATAAAATAACTTCTGGGGGAATCACCATCCATGACCTCAAGCTATATTACAGAACACTCATGATAAAAATTGCATGATATTGGTACAGAGACAGGCAGATAGATCAATGGAATAAAATAGAAGACCCAGAAATGAACCCACACTCCTATGGTCACTTGATCTTTGACAAATTAGCTAAAACCATCCAGTGGACAGAGACAGCGTTTTCAATGAGTCGTGCTGGTTCAACTGGTGGCTGTCATGGAGAAGAACGCAAATTGATCCATTCTTATCTCCTTGTACAAAGCTCAAGTCCAAGTGAATCAAGGACCTCCACATCAAACCAGATACACTGAAACTAATAGAAGAGAAAGTGTGAAAAAGCCTCAAACATGTGGTCACAGGGGAAATTTTCCTGAACAAAACACCAATGGCTTATGCTCTAAGATCAAGAATTGACAAATGGGACCTCATAAATTTGCAAAGCTTCTGTAAGGCAAAGGACACTGTCATTAGGACAAAACAGCAACCAAAAGATTGGGAAAAGATCTTAACAAATCCTCTCATAGAGGGCTAATATCTAATAAATACTAAGAAGTCAATAAGTTAGCCTGTAGAGAACCAAATAAACCTATTAAAAATGGGGTTCAGAGCGAAGCAAGGAATTTTCAACTGAGGAATATTGAATGGCCAAGAAACACATAAAGAAATGTTCAACATCCTTAGTCATTCAGGAAATGCAAATCAAAACAACTCTGAGATTCCACCTCACACCTGTCAGAATGGCCAAGATCAAATACTCAGGTGACAAGAGATGCTGGTGAGAATGTAGAGAAAGAGGAACATTCTTCCATTGTTGGTGGGATTGCAAGCTGGTACAAGCACTCTATAAATCAGTCTGGAGGTTCCTCATAAAATTCGACATTACACTACCTGAGGACCCAGCTATACCTCTCCTGGGCATATACCTAAAAGATGTTCCTACATACAACAAAGACACATGCTCCACTATGTTCATAGCAGCTTTATTTATAATAGCTAGAAGCTGGAGGAACCCAGATATACTTCAACAGAGAAATGGATACAGAAAATGTGGTACATTTATACAATGGAGTAGTACTCAGCTCTGAAAAATGACTGCATGCAATTCTTAGGCAAATGGATGGAACTAGAAAATATCATCCTGAGTGAGGAAACCCAGTCACAATAGAATATTCATGGTATGCAATCACTGATAAGTGGACATCAGTCATCAATACCCAAGATACCATTTACAGACCATATGAATCTCAAGAAGAAGGCAGACCAAAATAAGGACGCAACAGTCCTTCTGACACAGATGGGGATCCATACCACATGTAGTCACCAAACCCAATCACTACTGGGGATGCCAAGAGGTGCATACTGGTAGGAGCCTGATTTAGCTGTCTCCTCAGAGTCTCTGTCAGAGTCTCACAATAACAGAGGCGGGTGCTCACAGCCAACTCTTGTACTAAGAAAAGGGTCCTCAATGGAAGAGTTAGAGGAAGGACTGAAGTAACTGGGGTGGGGGTTGCAGTCCCATAGGAAGAACATCAATATCAACCAATCAGGTACCTCAGAGCTTCCAGGGACTCAACTATCAAGCAAAGAGTACACATGGAGCGACCCATGGCTCCAGCAGCATATGTAGCAGAGGATGGGCCTTGATGGCCTTCAATGGGAGGTAGGCCCTTGGTTCTGTGAAGGTTCAGTGTAGAGGAATGACAGGGCTAGGAGGCAGGAGGGAGTTGGTGGGTGGGTTGGGGAGCACCTTTAATGAGGCAGGGTATGGGATGGGGGATTTCTGGAGAGGAAACAGAGAAGGGGGATAACATTTGAAATGTAAGTACATAAAATATCCAATAAAAATGCAAAAGAATTGATTCACTAGAGAGTATTTCACTCCTTTTTTTAAAGCCTCACTTCATGTTAGGAGATAATAAATATTAACTTAAGATTCACTTCATATTAGTATCTAGAAGCACACTGTCTGATAGTGTAGCAATTAGTCACAGGGAATACTAGTCTGTATCAAGGTATAAAACATATATTTGATTTCTTAGTACAAAAGGAAATGTAAAATATATAACTATTTAAAAATACTAGTTATCATATAAAAATTAAAAACTGAAATTATCATTTGTTAAAATGATAGTTTTGAAATATTAAAATAAATTAGATTATTAAAATTAATTCCATCTATTTATTTTTACTGTGTTTTGATATGGTTACTAGAAAAATTTAAATTATATATATGACTCACATTGGCTTTTTATCAGATAGCTAAGGCCTAGAACTGAAAGAAAGACCATTTAGAGATTTTAGACATTCTCCTCCTATGCAAACAATGAAAGCTTTTCTAATGTCTTCACTCAGTAGATGCAGTTGAGCACAGGCTATGCGCTCATCGTTAAAGGGACTAAAAGATGAATACACCTTTCTTTGTGGCTCACTGATAGTCTGTTGAAGAAACCAGCTTAGGTTAGTAAAAGGATTGTGGAAAATTTATGTGAGTTTGTATAATAAGCAGAGTGATTGGTTACATGGATGAGCCAGTGCAGATGACTGCAGAGGAAGATGAGGGACTGTACTGGGTCTTTCTCTTCATCTTGTGTGTATGACCTACCATTTCTCTTCTATGGTGCTTATTCTCTTGAGTGTGGTCTTTATTCTTTCTCTATCCTGCCTACACGATTTGAATGAATGCTGTGGCTCATTCTTTGTGACTTTGAACTTCCAGAGGTCTTCATTTGTTAATAGAAGGAAGCACATGCTAATGTAGTTTTGACAGAAATGTGTTGCAACATGTTAAGAATCACCTAATATGATTTTGTTTTGTTTCTTTTTTTGTAATTTATTTATTTTTATGTTATGTGCCTTGGTGTTTTGAATGCATGTATGTCTGTGTGAGGGTGTCATATCTTGGAGATATAGACAGTTGTGAGCTCCATGTGGGTGCTGGAAATTGAACCCAGGTCCAGTGGAAGGGCTGACTTGTCTGGTCTCAGTAGGAGAGGATGTGCCTAGTCCTGCTGTGACTTGATGTGCCATGGTGGGGTGATACCCACGAGGGTTTCCTACTTTTCAGAGAAGGGTAGGGAGTAGTTGGGGGAGGTGAGCTAGGTGATGAGGGGACTGGGAGGAGAGGGGGTCTGATATTAGATTGTACAGTGAATAAATAAATATGAAATAATTCACTGACTAGAATACAGGCAAACATTTATTGTATGAGAAGGTACACATTCCAGAAGGATTCCTTCAAAAAGGTCCTACTTGTAATTTGTTCTTGGATTTATAAGATAGGAAAATAATGAGTAAAGGATTATGCAATTTTTTTATATTTTGAAGAATTTTATACCTGAATATAATAATTTTTAATCATATCTGTTGTTATAAAATATAATAAATAAAATGCTGTCTTTTATCCCCCACTAGATCCGGCACTGCATTGCCCCAAGATATCTGGTAGATATCTTGCCAGAGGCAAACATCCCAATTCCGTGGCAGCCCAGTGCCTCTAGCCACCGCACACTCTCTTACTTTTAAATCGCCATAAGAAAGAACACACAACATAATAACCTTTGATCCAATTGATAAGATATAATTGCCCACCTAAACATACCAAGCCCTGTACACATCCATCCCTTAAGAACATTTATAACAACCTGTAAAGGTACAGCATGGAATCAACGTCAGCTTCTATGTTGTCCCGCAGCTACTCTCTCCTCTCCTCCTCTCTCCTCCTCTCTCCTCCTCTCTCCTCCTCTCTCCTCCTCTCTCCTCCTCTTTCCTCCTCTCTCCTCCTCTCCCCCTAAACTTTTCTCCCGCCCATCCTTCCTTCTCATCCAATGACAGGCCTTGTTTTATTCTGTACTGGCCCTCACCTGTATTTTACAAATTAAATGGAAAGGAGGTTCTGAGGAAGTCACCTGAATCCTGAGTATGTGACTAGGCAGTTGTCCTTGGGGCAGCAGAATTAGCATCAAAATACAGATAACTTCAGGGCAAATCACAACACATATCTACCCACACTTTGCTCTTCAACCCCTCCATGTCCCTTTCCCCTTCCCCTCTCAAGTCTATATCCTTATTCTTTATACGAATTCTTGTATTATATCCTACTGAGTCCAATTATTTTTGTCTGTATGTACTCCGGTATGGTATATGTCTGACTGCCTGAGTTTGGCCAACCTATCACCAGACTTGTCCCTGAAGGAAGCTGTCAAATGTCTGTAGTTCTTTAACTATGGGTGGGGCCTTGTGTGCTCTTACCCAGCCATGCTAGAATATTGACTGGCATGCTCTTGTGCAGCTAATCATATTGCTGGAGCTCATGGATACAGCATCTCTCTCATGTCAGAAGACAATATTTCTCTCTAACTCTCCTGGCTCTTACGGTCTTTCCACGCCCTCCTCTTCAATGTTCCCTGAGCCTTGGGTCTAAGAGTTGTGTTGCAGAAGTTCAGTTCGGAGATGGGCACCACATAGCCTCTCATTTTTTGATCTTTGACTAGGATGATTCTTTGTCTGCTGATAAAGAAACTTCTTTGAAGGTGTTGAGAGCTTGCATATCAATTTCTGCATCAAACATTGTCTTGTGTGCTTGATTCCCCATGAATTTTTGCACTTTCTCTCCCTTTGGAAGTTTTTTTTTACTGTCCTTTGCCCATACACCATATTAATATTAAGTCACTTCTAACCAAAAAAGGAGCTTTTCTCATTCTCCCAAGATATTGTCTCTCTCAAGGCAGCTTTTCATCCTCTGTATGACTGAAGATTCAACACTTCATCCCCTTCACTAGATCATATTCTCAAAACAAAAATGTCTGTATCTCTATTTCATCCCATGTTCTTAGCATTCATCCCTAATTCTGACAGTGTATCTTAAGATAGGTTTCACAGTAACTGGGCACCATAGCAAAGGATCAAAAGATCAACTGAGATACCCTTTCAGATGATGTCACAGCCTCGGCCTAACTCCCTGAGAGTACTGAAGTTCATATTTGTCCCAGATTAAGACAATGGAACTGCTTCTTCTCGAGCCAGTCTGAAAATGAACAACTCTATGCAGGATATAAATCCATGTGTCTTTCAGGTCTTTGTCTTTGTCTTTGTCTTTGTCGTAAGCACAGACGAATTTGCACTGGAAAACTAAGAAGGTTGTCTAAGGCACATAGTAAGGGTTGACAACCAAAAGCATGGCATAGAAAGTGTGTGTGTGTGTGTGTGTGTGTGTGTGTGTGTGTGTGTGTGTGTGTGTGTTACTTATTTAGTAGAGACTATTTTACCTCATGGTAAATGCTAATAAGTATCTGCTAGTGGATAATTAAAAATAATCTTTCAGAATGAGTGATAAAAGAAGAATTAACCCGAATTAATTGTGTGTGATATAATTACAAGGGTGACAAAATGAAATTGGGATATAAGAATTAGAAAAAAGGATTCTATACATTTTAGAGAACAAATGATCAGCAGCTAATTGATTTTCTTAAAAATATGTAAAAAGATTGGAAATATTTATTAATGCTGGATCCAAATATGTTTTTCAAGAAACATCATGCTCTTTGAAACTTGTTTAATATTATCAATGAATTTTAAAGGATATATGACAATATATTGTAATGACTTGAAGATGAAATGTCTCCCTTAGGCTCACATGTTTTAATACTCAGTCCCCAGCTCTTGGTGCTGCTTTGGCTGTTGGTACAACTTTAGAAGATGAACACTGGAGAAAATGGGTCATTATGGGGGTAGGCTTTATGTTTTTAAATTCGAGCTCCACTTCCTGTCTACTCTTTTTGCCTTTTGGCTGCTGATGTGATATAATTGGATGTCTTACCTACCTACAGTCATAGCTTTGAATCATTCTTACTGCCATGACTGCCTTCCTATTGATTGAACATTCACCAAGTCAAGTAGCCACATAAGCATCTCTTCCCTTAAGTTGCTTCTTTTACTTAAAAATGTTTCTGGTAACTTCTTACAGATATATCTATATATCTATATATCTATATATCTATATCTATATCTATATCTATATCTATATCTAACTATCTATCTATCATCTATCTATCTATCATCTATCTATCTATCTATCTATCTATCTATCTATCTATCTATCTATCTATCTATCTTTATCCTTCTCCAACTCCTGTATTCTCCTTCCAACTGTCTCTCTCTCTTTTCTACTAGCTCTAAATAGTGGTTTCTGTATGCTCATGGCTGCAAGGTACTATCCACTGGAGCATGGACAGCCCATCAAGGGCAATGGTACTGAAGAAAAATAACTGTGATAGCTATTCCCAGTTGTCAACTTGACTATATATTGAATGGTGTACAATTCAGATGGAGGGTATACCTGTGATCCAGACCTGAAGACTGGAAGACAAACGCTTTTGATCTGGATCTTGAGGCACAATGACCATAAAAAGGTTAGGCCCAGGAAAGGTGGTAGACACTTTTAATCCCAGGATATAGAGGCAAACAGATCTCTGAGTTCAAGGACATCCTTGGAGAGAGCAAGTTTCAAGTAAAGAAAACCTTAGGTTCAGGTATGGAGTACACACCTTTAATCTGGGCCACACTTTCTGCCGGAGATTAATGCAAAAAGAAAAGGTTCATTTTTCTTTGCCTGCTTGTACTTACTTGCCCCCCACATCTGTTGGCCTTTACTTCCCTGGACTCTTGGACTTTCCACTCATAGTTGCTCATTGTTGGGTTCTTGGTCTGCAGACTGTAAGCAATTTCAATAAATTCTTTAAATGTACAGAAGCATTTTATAAGTTCTGTGACTCTAGAGAACCCTGACTAATACAGAAGTTGGTACTTACAGTGGCTCCAGAGGAACAGACGTATAAGAATGAATCTTTTGCATACCCAGAATAGGTTTCATAATTTGCCAACACCTTCTAATTCACCAGTACTTTCAAATACTGAAACATCTCCAGACATTCTCTCTCCTGGGAACTTAGAGAGAATATTGAAGGTCCATGGTGGAAACTATATTCCAAACTTAAAGAAGTAAATGCCTTTAATTACCTTAATCTATTGATTGTGATAGGAAAGGGGTTAGGTGACTTGGTATATAAAATTTCCTACAATTTGGAGAGAAATAAGAAAAATAATTTTGCTGGTATTTTGCTCTTAGAATCTTTGTATAAATTGATAAAGAAAAGGAATGTGATGCATGATAAAATTGACTGGTTCCAGATGCAAATAAATTTCTACAGATATATCACTGTGCCGTTGAAGAGAATCTCCTTCCCAGCAGCTCTATGGCTGCTCATTATAAGATTGGCTGAACTACAGTGAAAATTCAAGTCTCAGCCTCAGACAGTGTCAGCAGTTAAAGTAAGGGCATTAATTGGCAAAGAATGGGGTCCTATAACTTGGGTTGGGGATGTGTAGGAGGACCCTATTGAAACTGAGAATATTGAATCCTCAGATTCTCTAAGGTCTGCCTCACCTGAGGCAGTAATATACTCAGCCATGCCCCTTGCCCATCTCACCTGAGAAAATTAATCACTCATTGTCTGATAATCCAGCTATGATATTCCCTGAGGAAAATGCCAGGCAAGACAATATGGATGGTATTCAAGGCCCACCGATAGTTGCCTTTTGAGCTATAACCAGACTCAAGACAAAGCAAGTCCTTAAAGGGGAAGTAGAAAGTATAGTCCATGAGGAAGTATGCTACACTACTAAGGAGCTTAATGAGTTTGCTAATTCATTCAAGCAGAAGTCTGGAATCCATTCTAAGTGGAATGGATTTTAAGGGTGTGAGTTAATGATGGAAGGAACATAAAACTAGAAAAGGCTGGGTTTACTGATATGGGCCTTTCAAGTGGAGATTCTAGGTGTAATATGAAAGTTAACACAGTTAAGAAAAGTGTCACTTCTGGCCCACTTCCCAACCTGGGTCAGATCAGCAACCCAGCTGATACCTACTCAAACACTGTAGCCTGTGTGCTTCCCAGGAAGTCCACTGTGACCAAGAAGACAGGTGAGAATTTTGCCCAAATACCCAGGCCAACTGGCATATCTACAGAGCCAAGCATAGGTGGAACCTACTCCCCAAGCTCCACCTTCCTTCTGTCCCACTTCCCAGATCTGGGCTAGACCTAATACCCGCCCAAACACTACAGCCTGAGAGCCTCCCAGTAGGTACACAATAACCAAGAGCACAGAAGTTCTGCAGTAACCAGGGACACAGGAGGTCTGCAGTAACCAGAGATACAAGAGGTCCACACTAATCAGAGACAACATTGCTTGTCTCCTAAAAGACCAGCTCTCACCCAGGTGACAGAGCTCTACCTGCTTCTAAGAAGGCCTGTTCCATGTAGGCCAGTTAATGCCACAGAAAACCAGATGACCAGAGGCAAGCACAAGATAATAAGTTACAGAACCCAATGCAATTTGGCATCAGCAGAACCAGTTCTCCCACCACAGCAATCCCTGGCTACACTAACACACCTGACAAGCAAAATAATGACTTAAAATTCCATCTCATGAAGATGATAGAGGCCTTTAAGGAGGATTTAAAGAACTCCCTTAAAGAAATACAGGGAAAGATAAACAAACAGATAGAAACGCTTACAAAAAAGAAACAAATCCCTTAAAGAAAGACAGGAAATTACAATCAAGCAGGTGAAGGAATTGAACAAAAACAGTTCAAGAACTAAAAATGGAAATAGAAAAATAATAAAGAAAACACAAAGGGTTGCAATTTAGGAAACAACTAAGGTGGACAACTTAGGAAAGAGATTTGGTGCTAGAGATGCAAGCAGCACCAACAGAATATAAGAGATAGAAGAGAGAATCTCAGAGGTAGAGGATACCACAGAAAATATTGAAATATAGGTCAAAGAAAATACAAAATCTAAAAAGCTCCTAACCCCAAATATTCAGGAAATTCAGGACACAATGAAATGATCAAACCTTGGAATAGAAGAGGGTGAAGCATACCAGCTCAAAGGACTAGAAAACATCTTCATCAATATCATAGAAGAAAACTTTCCTAATCTAAAGAAAGAGATTAATGTTCAAGAAGCCTACAGAACACCAACTAGATTGGAACAGAGAGAAAAATCCTCTTATCACATAATAATCAAAACATTAAATTCACAGTACAAAGGAAGAATATTAAAAGATGTAAGAGAAAAAGGCCAAGTGACATATAAAGGCAGACCTACCAGAATTATACCAGACTTCTCAACAGAGTCTCTAAATGCCAGAAGATCCTGGACAGAAGTCATTCAGACCTGACCCTAAGAGAACACAAATGCCAACTCAGGATAACCCAGCAAAACTCTCAATCATCATAAATGGAGAAAACAAGATATTCTATGACATTATCATATTTAAACAATATCTTTTTTAACATTTTTAATTGGATTTCTTAAATTTACATTTCAAATGTTATCTTCTTTCCTGATTTCCTGTTCATAACTCCACTATCCCATCCTCCTCCCCTTCTTCTATGAGGGTGTTCCCCCACCCATCCACTCACCCCTTCCCACTTCCTGGATGCCCTGACATTTCCCTGCACTGAGGGGTCCAGCCTTAGCAGGACCAAGAGCTTCTTCTCCCTTTGGTGCCCACCATGGCCATTCTTTGCTAAATATGCAGCTAGAGTCATGGGTCTGTCCATGTATACTCTTTGGATGGTGGTTTAGTCCGTCGGAGCTGTGGTTGGTTGGTATTAAACAATATCTTTCTACTAATTCATCCCTACAAAGGATTCTGGAATGAAATCTCCAACACAAGGAAGGTGACTAAACCCAAGAAAACATAAACTAAACATTACACAAACTTATGAGACACAATGAAAACAGCAATAAGAGGAAAATTCATAGTACTAAGTGCCTTCATAAGGAAATTGTACAGGAGCTGGAGAGATGTCTCAGTGGTTAAAAGCACTGACTATTCTTCCAGTGGTACTACATTCAATCCCCAGCAACCACATAGTGGCTCACAACCATCTGTAATGGGATCTGATGCCATTTTCTGGTGTGTCTGAAGAGAGCTACAGTGTATTCATATACATAAAATAAATAAATCTTAAACAAAAGAAATTGGACATATTCCATACAAACAACAGCACACCTGAAAGTTCTAGAACAGAAAGAAGAAAACACATAAAAGAGGTGTAGAAGGCAGGAAATAGTCAAATTCAGGGCTGAAATCAACAAGTTAGAAACAAGGAGAGTAAACAAAGAATCAACAAAACCAAGAGGTGGTTCTATGAGAAAATCAACAAGATAAACTCCTAGAAAAACTAACTAAAGGGTACTGAGATAGCACTCAAATTAACAAAATCAGAAATGAAAAGGGAGACTAACAAGAGAACCTGAGAAAATTAAAAAAACAAAACAAAACAAAACAAAACAAATCATACCAGAACCTACTACAAAAGCCTATGGTCTACAAAACTGGGAAATCTAAATGAAGTGGATGATGTTGTAGACAGATACCATGTACCAAAGTTAAATCAAGATCACATAAACTATGTAAACAGTCTCATAACCCCTAAGGAAATAGAAATGGTCATCCAAAACCTCCAAACCAAACAAAGCCCAGGACTAGCTGGTTTTAGTGGAGAATTCTACCACACTTTTTTTTTTTTCAGGGCTGGGGATCGAACCCAGGACCTTGCGCTTCCTAGGCAAGCGCTCTACCACTGAGCCAAATCCCCAACCCCTCTACCACACTTTTAAAGAAGAGATAATACTAGTACTCCTTAAAAATTCCAGAAAATAGAAACAGAAGAAATACTACCTAATTAAATCTGTGAAACCAGTTACTCTGATACTTAACCACACTAAGACCCAACAAAGAAAGAGAACTTTAGCCCAACTTATGAATATTGATGCAAAAATACTGAATAAAATTCTTGCAAACCAAATCCAAGAACACATCATTCACCACAATCAAGTAGGCTTCATTGCAGGATACAGAGATGTTCAATATATGAAAATCCATCAACATAATACAGTATATAGACAAACTCAAGAAAAAAAACCCCACAAGATTATATCATTAGATGCTGGAAAAGTCTTCTATAAACTACTTCTACTATCTCTTCATATTAAAAGTCTTGGAGAGATCAGGAATTCATGGCAAATACATAAACATAATAAAAGCAATATATAGAAAACTATCAGCCAACATCAAATTAAATGCAGAGCAACTAGGAGCAGTCACATTAAAACACAGAACAAGACAAGGTTGCCCGTGCTCTCCCTATCTAATATAATACTTGAAGTTATAGCTAGAGCAATTAGACAACAAAAAGATATCAAGGGGGTAGAAATTGGAAAGGAAGAAGTCAAAGTATCACTATTTGCAGATGATATGATAATATATACAAACGACCCCCAAAATTCCACCAGAGAATTCCTACAGCTGATAAAACTTCAGCAAAGTGGCAGGATATAAAATTAACTCAAACAAATCATTAAACTCTCTTTACACAAAGGATAAACAGGCTGAGAAAGAAATTAGGGAAACAACACCTTTCATGATAGCCACAAGTAGTATAAAATATCCTGGGGTAACTCTTACTAAGCAAGTGAAAGTTCTGTATGACAAGAAATTCAAATCCCTGAAAAAAGAAATTGAAGAAGACCTCAGAAGATGGAAAGATCTCCCATGCCTATGGATTGGTAGGTTTAACATTGTGAAAATGGCCATCTTACCAAAAACAATCTACAGATTCAATGTAATCCCCATCAAAATTCCAACACAATTCTTCACAGACATGGAAAAAGCAATTCTCAAATTCATATGGAAAAACAAAAACCCAGGATAGCCAAAATAATTCTCAAAAATAAAAGAACTTCCACAGGAATCACCATCCCTGACTTACATCCCTGTATTACAAAGCAATAGTGATAAACAAACAAACAAATAAACAAACAAACAAAACCTTCATGGTATTGGTACAGAGACAGGTTGATCAGTGGAATAGAATAGAAGACCCAGAAGTAAACCCATACACCTATGGTCACTTGATCTTTGACGAAGAAGCTAAAAACATATAATCAAAAAAAGAAAGCATCTTCAATAAATGATGCTAGTCTAACTGGCAGTCTGTTTGTAGCAGAATGAAAGTAGATACATATTTATCATGTTATACAAAACTCAAGTCCAAGTAGATTGAGGATCTCAACATAAAACCAGTTACACTGAATATAATTGAAAGGAAAATGGGAAAAAGCTGTGAACTTATTGGCACAGGGAGAAATTTCCTGAACAGAACACTAATGGCTCAGGCTCTAAAATCAACAATTGATAAATGGCACCTCATAAAACTAAAAAGCTTTTGTGTGGCAAAAGACACCATCAGTAGGACAAATCAGTAACCTACAGATTGGAAAATAAATCTTCACTAACTCTACATCTGGCAGAGGGTTAACACCCAAAATATATAAAGAGCTCAAGAAGTTAACTTCTGAAAACCGAAATAACCCAATTTAAAAAATGGGGTATAGAGCTAAACAGAGAATTTACAACAGAAGAATCTCAAATGGCTTAAAAGCACTGAAAGAAATGTTCAAAGTTCTTAGTCATCAGGGAAATGCAAATCAAAATAACCCTGCGATTCCACTTCACACCAATCAGAATGGCTAAGATCAAAAACTCAAGGACAACACATGCCCTTCATTGCTGGTAGGATTGCAAACTGGTACAGCCACTCTGGAAAAATCCATCTGGAGTTTTCTTAGAAAATTGGAAAGAGTTCTACCTGAAGACCCAGATATACCTACCACTTTTGGGCATATATCCAAAAGATGCCCTACCATACCACAAGGATATATATGTACCATATGCTCTACCATGTTCATGGCAGTTTTATTTGTAATAGAAGTTGGAAACCACCAAGATGTCCCTCAAGCAAAGAATGGATACAGAAAATGTGGTTCATTTACATACTGGAATATAATTCAACTATTAAAAATGAGAACATCATAGTTTTACAGGCAACTGGATGGAACTACAACATATCCTGAGTGAGGTAACTCAGACGCAAAAGGACACACATGCTATGTACTCACTGATAAGTGAATATTAGCCAAAAAGTACAAAGTACCTGGGATACAACCTAGAGACCATAAGAAATGTAGCAAGTAGAAATGCCCAAGTGAGGAGGCTTTATTGGAAGGGGGAAGGAAATAATCATGGGAGGCAGAGGGAGGGACCTAGGTAGGGGAGGGGGGGAGGAGCAAAGGGGAATAGGATAAGATATGGGGGGAGAGGACAGGAGAGAAGCCCAGAGGGCCACAAGGATGAATGGAAATAAGCAACCTCAGGAAGTAGGAGGTGGGGGACAGGCTCTAGAAAGTACCAGAACCCCAGGAGGTGAGACACTCATAGTACTCATTGAGTGTGACCTTAGGCAAAATGCCCTACAGTGGGGAAAGGGAACTGGAAGACTGCACTTCCAGTAGATAGACAGGGTCTCAAGTGGAAGACAGAGTTACTAATCCATAGTCAAAATTCCTGACCCAGAATTGTTCTTGTCTGAAAGAACTGCAGGAACTAAAATGGAGAAGAGACTGAAGGAAAGGGTGACCCATGACTGGCCCAACTTGAGATCCATCTCATAGGGGGACACCAAGGCCAGACACTACTATGCTATGATGTGTTTACAGAATGGAGCCTGACATGCCTGTCCTCAGAGAGGTCCTACCAGCTGAGACACAAATACATACTTACACCCAATCATCAGAGTGAAGTCAGAGACTCCTATGATTGAATTAGGGGAAGGATTGAAGAAGCTGAAGGAGAGAGGCCCTCATAGGAAGACCAGCAGTCTCAACTAACCCAGGAAGCTCCCAGAGACTGAGCCACCAACCAGGAGTATGCACGGGCTGGTCTGAGGGCCCTGGCTCTTATGTAGCAGAGGTCTGCCTGGTCTGCACTCAGTGGGAGAAGATGCACTTGAGGCTCCAGGGAAGGGGGAGGCCTGATGGGTCGGGGAAACACCTTCTCGGTGGCAAGGGGCAAGGGGCAAGGGTCAAGGGTCAAGGGTCAAGGGGCAAGAGGCAAGAGGCAAAGGGGAGAAGGAATGGGATGAAGATGAGGAACTGTGGGAGGTGGAACTGAGGGGGAGCAAGGTAAATAGATAAAATAATTTTTAAAGAGAGAAAGTGTTAAATGTTTGAATGATTGGCTGAAGTGTTTATCAAAGGTGGGCTCCTGAGAAGGAGTTGAGATCCCTGGTGTTCTTTGGCTTAGTGTTGATGATGGGATTTTAAAGCTTAGGGACATTGCAGTGCTAGGGTGGGTGTGCTGTGTAAAACCTAATGCTCCACAACAGGAAGGCCCAGAAGACAGGCCACCCGTGAGTCCTATAGGACACAAAAGTGGGGAGACGGGACCAGCGCATTTTGCTGCTGCCCTTTCCCTTTTGTCAGAACTTAGAGTTGGAGATGCTGCTGCTCAATTGAATGAATTAAATGCAATGGTTTTAATTAGGCCACTGCATAATATGGCAACTGAAAACCAAGAACTTTAGAACACAAAAATTGCAAAGAAATATTTAAATGCTACTACAGAAAAAGAACATATTACCTATAATACCACATAATGAGACAATAGACTTTGTAGCATGGAGCAGATATGCTTCAGAATAAGAGATAATAGTGTTAAAGTAGTGAGGAAAAATGACTGATGGCTTTTACTTGTACAACCAGCTAGATTGTTCTAAAAAAAAAGTGAGGAGGGAGCAAAAAGACATTATATATGAGACACAAGACTGCGTTTTTCTTTTATTAAAAGTTATTCACTAATAATTTCCTACATTTATATAATGAATTTTAGTCACTTCCATTCCTGTGTTGGTAGTTTTATGTTAACTTGACACAAACTGTAATCATTGAAGGAGAGGGAACCTCAATTGAGATATCGTCTCCAAAATATGTAGGTGTTACCAAGCCTGTAGGAAAATTTTAAAATTTGTGAAATGGGAAGGCCCAACCCATTGTGGGTCATGACACCCATTGGCTGGTGGTGGTCATGGGTGCTATAACAAAGCAGGTTAAGCAAGCCATGGAGAATAAGCCAGCAGGAAGCACTCCTCCATAGTTTTTACATTAGATCTTACTTCCAGGTTCCGGTCCTATTTAAGTTTTTGCATGATGAATGCTTCACTACTTCTTTAAAAGGGGAACAAGAATACCCTTGGCAGGGAATAGGGAGGCAAAGTTTAGAACAGAGGCAGAAGGAACACCCATTCAGAGCCTGCCCCACATGTGGCCCATACATATACAGCCACTCAATTAGACAGATGGATGAAGCAAAGAAGAGCAGGCCGACAGGAGCCGGATGTAGATCTCTCCTGAGAGACACAGCCAGAATACAGCAAATACATAGGCGAATGCCAGCAGCAGTCCACTGAACCGAGAACAGGATCCCCGTTGAAGGAATCTTAGAAAGGACTGGAAGAGCTTGAAGGGGCTTGAGACCCCGTATGAACAACAATGCCAAGCAAGCAGAGCTTCCAGGGACTAAGCCACTACCCAAAGACTGTACATGGACTGACCCTGGGCTCCAACCTCATAGGTAGCAATGAATAGCCTAGTAAGAGCACCAGTGGAAAGGGAAGCCCTTGGTCCTGCTAAGACTGAATCCCCAGTGAACGTGATTGTTGTGGGGAGGGCGGTAATGGGGGAGGATGGGGAGGGGAACACCCATACAGAAGAGGAGGGGGAAGGGTTAGGAGGATGTTGTCCCGGAAACAGGGAAAGGGAATAACAATCAAAATGTAAATGAGAAATACCCAAGTTAATAAAGATGGAGAAAAAAAGTTTTTGCATGATTTTCCTCAGTGATGGATTGTTACCCTGATGTGTAAGTGAAGTAAACCCTTTCATCCCCACGTTGCTTTTGGTCATGTTGTTGTATAGGAATAGAAATCCGAGTCTTGGCTCCAATATGACCAAGAATGGAGAACAAAGGTCAGGTCAAAAGGGCTGTGGTCATGTGCAGCCAATTGGCTGCGGGAACTGCTCCTGGTGCGTGCCCAAGGATAAGGCCATTAAGAAGTTTGTCATTCAGAACATTATAGAAGGCGCTGCAGTTAGGGACATATATGAAGCAAGCATCTTCGACATTTACGTGCTTCCAAAACTCTATGTCAAGCTGCACTACTGCGTGAGCTGTGCCATTCACAGCAACGCCGGGAATCAATCTCGTGAGGCCTGGAAGGACCGAACACCTCCACCACAATTCAGACCTGCTGGCGCTGCACCACGACCTCCACCAAAGCCCATGTAAAGAGGTGATTTCATGAAGGCAGAAAGAAAAATACCATGGGAAAATAAAATGGAAGTTATACTTTCCTTTAAAAAAGAAAAGGAATAGAAATCCTCACCAAGACAATCCCCATTCCACACCCCGCACTCTTCACAAGTCTTTTTTTCTGTGTGTGTCCCACTGAATTTGAGTGGGAGTTTATTCAGTGGAACAAGAACCATGTATTTGTAGCCACTGAAAAAAACCGACAACCCCACCCCCACAACCATTAATTGCTAATATCCTCCCTGGGAGAAGTGAGGAGTCCTGGGCTCCTCCCTCACCCATGATGAAAGATTAGCAGACAATATGTGCTCTTTATTGCAATGGTGGCATGACTGTTATGTAGGTAACCAATCACTTTCTGGGTGGATTTGAGGCCTAGTCCATGAAAAGAACTCATCTCTGATTCTGTAAATCTGGTCAAGAGCCTATGGCTGTGGATGTCAGAAACCCTACTAGGGAATCTACTACTTCCTTTTGCTAAACAGACAAGCTGCCAAACTGTCGTATAAATATGCAAGTTTAAACCCATGGTAAACTTTCATCAGATCAAGTCCCTACCACAGCAGGTTATTCCAAAAATCAATGAACAGGCAAAGAGATGCTAAGATTTTTTTTTTTTTTTTTTATCAATCGTCTCTCACCGAAATTTTTTCTTCATCCAGAGGTAAAATAAAGACTGTGTGGAGTAAGGTACAAGCAATTAAAACCACAAATGCCACGACATACAAAAACTTGGTAGTTGACTTTTAAAGATAGTGAAAAGTAAATATAATATATGTAAGTCACAGTGACAATGGGAGAATGTCGCATTGCAGGCAATATTGAGATAATGTTATTGTCAGAAAGGGACTATCAAATATCTTCAAAGTTAAAAGATAAAGACTCATTACTTGTGGAGTCAACCTATTTTTTGCTTGTTTTTATTTTCATCATTAGATGTTTGGATTTCTTTTGTGTTTTGGGTATTATTCTTTGTCAGAATCCAGTTTGCAAATGATTTTCTCATCCCATGGTTCTCCCCTCGGGATGCATTTTGCATTGCTATAATGCTATCTGTGTATTTGTGCTTCTGACTTCCCCATCCAGAGAATGCATTCTCAGACCAAGGTCATTAAGCACCTCCCATATCTCCTTATAGTAATTTCATAGTGTCTGGTCTTAGGTTTAAGTCTTGAGCTTGTAATTTCTAGCACTATAAATGCTGATAACTGTAGCCCACATAAAGAAAACGTTTCCTGTTTCCTTATAACTTTAGGTGTAAGGGATCCTGAGACCAGGACTTTTGAGAACTGGTGTACAAGAATGTGCTGGGGCTGCAAGAAGCTGTTTCTATCCGGAGCACCTGCTTTGAAGTGATTTGTGCCAGGCTCAGCCGTTTCTGGATATTGCTCTTGGCCTGGTGAGGCCAAGGGTCTTAATCACTGCTAAATGTTCACTAAGTTTTCTTTAAGCCCACGGACATCACTGCCCTGGCTCACCTCCCCCCTCCCTTGGGGAATTACAGCCTGTGCTATCTAAAGCTCTTTCAGCTTCCCTTGAACTGGAAATAGCTCACTTCAGTGGCTGCCTTCCTGTGAAATAGTCCCTGCACTGGTTCCCTGCTGTGAGAGCCATTACCGATGTGACAGTGGAAAGTGAAGCCCAAACTGGGTTCAACGAAGAAACAGCATAGTACTAAAATAATACATAAATAAATAAGCAAAATTTAAAAAAATTTAAAAGCTGCATGAAAACCTAAACTTGAACTATGACATAACTATGTTTAGAAAACTCCACATTTAAAATAAAGGCACCCAAATTTCCTTTAATACATAATTTCCTTGGATTATGTATGGTTGCTTCTTCATGAATCACCTTAGGATGCATATTTTTCAATCTAATGAATAGAAGTCATACTTAACTAGTCAACCGTCAGAAATGATTTCCTATTTCTAAATATTTTCATCATGTAAGTTAAGGGACCAGGACATTTCCTGTTCATTGAGTAGGCTGACAGACAACTTGCTTTAAGAATGTAGCGGTCTGCATGCAAGAGTAACATGCAAACTACTGTCCCCTTTAGCCACTGGCAATGAAGGCATTCTTAAATGAGTTTGCTGAGAATAGCTTACATGACATTACACGACAAAGAGAGTGATTTTGCACATGCAGGAAAATTCTCTACATTATAAATTGTAGAAAACATTTAATATCGTTTTCTTTATAAATTACCTGAGTACCTGAGAGGAAAGAGTCAATGTCGGTTGTGTATCCGTTTCTGAGGCCACCAGGTTCCAGTGATGGTCGCACAGATATCCTTGGTTAAACTCAGTACACAGAGGGAGAAGGGGACAAAAGGAAGGTGAGAGTGGTCTGTATGCATTATGGATATGGAGAAAATTTTCAAAAAGCACTTTCTATTAATAAAAAAAGCTTAAAAAACTACCTACTTACTCATAAGTATTATTAGTGTTCTGGGTGACTGGTTGTCAAAGGAAATAACCAAGCCCTGATGAAGGCTATGTTTAGGGCTAATATTCTATCAAATCTATTTTAAATTAACTCAGGTTCTGCACACAGATTTCTTTACAAATTATAAGCCTCTGCTTTCAATTAAGGAGCTGCTATTATTCAGCTACAAATTTAATAATGTTAGAACAAATTGACGGAGTGCTCACTGTATTTGCAGGGCGTGACTCTCAGCACTTGACAGACGCCGTCTCATTTACCCTCCTAATGAACACTCTGAGGTGTGTATTACTGTATTGTCTTTGGAGATGAGGAAGTAGGTTACCAACGACTCAGATGCACAAAGCCAATAAATCACAAAGTCAGGATTAGTACACAGCCTACCTACCTGCAAATTCAATGCTTCATTTTTACTCAGCAAGTTGCCTGCATGGCATGGAAGGACATATTTATTGTGTGTTCTAATTCATATTCTTTCTCCTCCTCTCTCCTTCTTTCCCTCTCTCCTCCCCCTTCCTCTCTCTTCTTTCTTTTCTTTGATTTGTTCCTATATCCTTCTTTCTTCTCTCAGCATTTACTTCATCTTTTATTATATGTGTGTATGTGGTCCTGGGGCTGACAAGTTGGGTAAGTTTTATAAAATTGATCTGTGTCCCCAGCCTGTTATATCTGTCATTTAATGCTTTCTTTTGCAAAGGAATATGTCCTAGTTATCTTTGACTGTTGATATGACTTCCCAAAGTCATCTGAAAGAGGGAAATCCCTAGATTAGATTGATCCGTGTGCATGTCTGTAGGACACCAACTTTACTGGTAAGGTTTAGGAGCATGGACACTGTGGGTGGAAACATTTTCTAGGTGAATGGTCCTGGGGTTTATGAGAAAGCTAGCTAAGCATGGGTCTCTGAGTGAAGTGCACAACAGCGTTCCTTCGTGGTTTCTGCTTCAGTACTTGTTTAATTTTGTGTCCATCTTGATGTTTATTAATGTTGGACTGTGACCTGAAAGTGCAAGTCAAATAGATAATTCCTCTGCTAGTGGCCTTTGATCATACTGTTTGTCTCAGGAAAAGAACAAAACTAGAACAGAACTCTATTTCTATAATCACATTTCATATTAATTAACTTGCCATCACTATAACAATATACCAGCAACAATCAACTTACAAGAAGGAAAGCTTGTTTTTGGAAGTTTCAGCCCAGTGTCAGTGGGCTTGTATCTCATGATGAGGGTGCAAAGGGAAGAACCAGCTTGCCCTGGGGAGGCTGAAATGTAAAGGAGACCGTTATTCCAAATCCCTCAGTGTTATGCTTCTCAGTGGCTTAAAATATCAAAATATCTCAATTGGCCCAACTTCATTTGAATAGCTTGTCTTGGTTCAACTTAAATGCAATTGGAATTAATTAATCCAAGCATCTGAGCACATGGATGAATGGCTTAATATTTGAGAGAAAAAATGAATTTACTTCCATGCTTAATTAGTAGATACAAGATAAATGGATCTGCTTGGTGCGCTAATTATTTTCCCATTCATTAATCTCTTTCTTTCTTTTTCTTTCTTTCTTTCTTTCTTTCTTTCTTTCTTTCTTTCTTTCTTCCTTCCTTCCTTCCTTCCTTTCTTCCTTCCTTTCTTTCTTTCTTTCTTTCTTTCTTTCTTTCTTTCTTTCTTTCTTTTTCTTCATTCATTCACTTTTACATCCCAATCACAGGCCTCCTTTCCTCTCAGTCCCCTTTCAACTGGCCCCATCCCCCATTCCCTTCCCCCATTCCTTTATCTCCCTCATCTCTGAGAAGGGGGAGGTTCCACTCTGGTATCTCAAGTCACAGTAGGACTAGATGCATCCTTATCCTCTTCCACAGAGGCCAGCTAAGGTAGCCTGATTAGGGGAACAGGATCCACAGACAGGCAACTGAGTCAGGGAAAGCTCCAGCTCCAGTTGTTGAAGAATCCACATGAAGATCAAGCTGCTATGTGTTTGCATTGGTCTAGGTCCAGCTCTCCCTTGCCTTTTGGTTGGTGGTTCAGTCTCTGGGAGGCCCCAAGTGTTCAAATTACTTGACTTTGTAGGTCTTCCTGTGGCATCGCTGAATAACTGTTCCTTTTGGATCCCTCAACCCTTCCCCAACAACTCTCAGAGTTCTGTTTGTTTGGCTGTGAGCCTCTGCATCTGTTTCTATCAGCTGCTGGTTGGAGCCTCCCAGAGGACAGTTATGCTAGGCTCCTGTCTGCAAGCACAACAGAGTATCATTAATAGTGTCAGAACTTGGTTCTTGCCCAAGGGATGGATTTCAAGTTGGACTAGTCATTGGCTAGCCAATTATGAGGGATTTTCATGTCTATAAAACTTGAGGTAGGAAGACCTATTCCAAATCTCGGCTACACCTGCTGGCAACAACCTACATAAAGGAGCATGGAAGAAAGAAACTTTGCTTTTTTGCCCATTTTTTCTCACAATCTCATTTATTCTATTGCTGCTGGTATTAAATCCAGTTCTCCAGGATTATAGTACCAGTCTGTGACTTTTGAGACATACAGTTTTATAGTAGAACAACTGCTAAATTCTTAGCCTCTCCATCTCAAGATAGTCATCTAAGGATAGATATAATTATCTATCTATCTATCTATCTATTTATCTATCTATCTATCAGTTCTAATTTTTTTTTAGAGAACTTCAACTAATACATCATTGTTTGCTTATGGAACATGTGGTAATATTTGCCTTTGGGGAGTTCTGCAGATTTTAGTGCACACATAGTCTTACAATGCTACAAATGGGAAGCAGAGCAATTCTCACATCTCATTGATTCTGTCAGGCTGTGTAGAAAGTTGATTTATTTTTAACTGACTTTTTTTTAAAAACTAGCTTTTCTGACATCTAATCCATATACATTAGATTTAATCATCATCCATAATGACAAATATTATTACTACAGTTGAGTTTGACTTTAGAACATGTTCAGCACCACAAAGAGAAGCTCTCTAACCTTTCAATATCATCCAAGGAGTACCAATCGGTCATGGGCTTTGATTGCCTCAGGCATTTCTTACCTATGATAATTTGAGTGAGAATGGCCTCTTACAGTCTCGTGTGTTTGAAAGCTTGGTTCTCAGTCAGTGGAGCTACTTTGGAAGGACTGAGGTATGGCCTTGTTATAGGAAGTGTGACACAGGGGGTGGAATTTGAGGTTTCAAAAGTCTGTGTTAGGCCCAGTCTCTCTCTCTCTCTCTCTCTCTCTCTCTCTCTCTCTCTCTCTCTGTCCTTCTCTCTGTGTCTCTCTCTCTGTCCTTCTCTCTGTGTCTCTGTCTCTCTCTGTCTCTCTCTCCTCTTCACCCTTTCTTTCTTTCTGCTGCCTGTGGATCAGGATATAGGCTCTCTACTACTGAGCCAGCATCCTGCCTGCCTTCCTGTTGCCATACTTTCCGCCATGATGGCTATGGAATAAGTCTCTGAAACTGTAAGCTATCCCCCAATGAAATGATTCTTTTTATAAGTAACCTTGGTCATAATGTCTCTTCACAAAAATAGAATGGTAACTATGATACTACCATACAAGACAGATGACTAACTCTAGTGACACTTAGTCAAGGCTAGAAATCACTGCCAAAATTTGTAAAATTTCAGAGACATTTGTGCATTTGTACTCTCAACTGACCCAAATGACAGATTCAAGCACAACTCCAGGATTAAGGTAAAGTAAATAAAACCCTAATTTTAAGATTCTGGGGTAGAGTTGACTGGAGGTTATAGAAATGACTGTTAGCAAGAAAGTAACCTTATTTGGAACATTCACATTTAATTGGTATTAAGGAGTACAAGGTTTAAAGCATTTCCCAAAAGAATGCATGAATTGTCAGATTTCATTTGGTGAAAATAATAGGTTTCAGGTTTTGTAGTGGCTTGAGAGAAAACGTTCCCCATAGGCTCATGTGTTTAAATACTTTATCCCCAGTTGGGGCCATTCTTTGGGGGAAGTTATTGAACCTTTAGAGGCTGCAGACTTGCTGGGGGAAGAACATTTCTTGGGCCTAGGCTTGAGAATTTATGACCCTGTTTAACTTCCTGTACTGTGTTTTTGCTTTCTGCATGGATAAAAATGTTCTCAGGCAGTTTCCTTTTTCTACAACCATACTTTCCCAGACAATATGGACTCTATCCCTCTGAAATCATAAGTTAAAATAAACCCTTTCTTCCTTATGTTGGCTTTGTTGAGGTATTTTATAACAGCAACAGTAATTAATGTTTCTAAAGCAAAAAAATCCCTTGTACTAATGGTGGCTTGTGTTTTATGTATGTTCTTTCATTAAGCTCGCTGTTTGTTGCTTTCCAAGTGTTTCCATTTGTCTCTAAGTCTACGTAAAGTCCCAAGCAGCAGAGCTCTATTGATAAATTTATTTTACAGATGAGTCTCAGAGATAAAAAGTGACTGGAGTAGAGATGGGTCCGTTAATGCTCCTTGTACGTTGGTCCCTCTAGGGATGTCTGTCCCTATGATCCAATAGTTAACATAGGTGATGGGGTCATGGAAGTACCATACCAAACTTAATTACACTTATAAAACTTTGGTGGGATATTCTTCCCAAAATGTATGACCAATAACAACAGTTAGATAGTTTCTTTCAAGCTGGTATGAGTGTTGCACCTGGGAAAAGTGTGTCTGCAGAATGGAGAAAGATCAGTAATGGCAATGCAGTAGTGAGGAGATAGTCCCCAGCAGAATGTCATTAAGACAACTAGGTAAGGAAAAGATTCCAGCAGAAGTCAAGATCAGGGCTGATAATTGCAGAGAGACCAAGAGAAGGGCAGCAGCAAACAGAGGACACAGAGACACACAGTGTAGGATTTGGAAGTAACACATGCACCCACCAATGGTTGTCAGGAAGTTTGTGGCAATTCATTTAAGGTACGTTCGGTCAAATCTGGAAGTAGAAGCAGAACAGCCAACATTTGTTTTGCTTTTACTTTGGCCAGGAAGTCGTGGTCCTGGGGAGACATGCACAGTGTAGCCATGTTGCTCCAGGCCGCCTGGCTCAGCCAGTTGCTGTGAGTCAGCAGCCTGAGCCTCAGCTATTCCAGCTCCTGCTGCTTTCTCCTTCAGCTTCTCTAACTCTTGCTGGGCTCCAATTTAACTCAGGAGGAAGTTGTCAGCTTTCCCTTCAGCATTGTTACAGTGAAGGACCCAGGATAGGAGAGAGAACCATGCAAGTTCAGATCAGCCCAGGGTTCCAGTTAATCCCTCAAATTTTTGTTCTTATTGTGATAAAATTATGATTTTGACAGTTTTAAGGATGTAACTGGTAGACAGAAGCACATTTGAATTGTGCTGCAACTGTCAGCATCCTCCTTGTTCAGAGGTTTTTCCACCTCCTCATTCAAAAAGTCCATACTCAATTTTTGGGTGATTTCAGTCATTAACAGGACTGGATTAAGAAACACCCAGGGTTTGGGAGAATAAAGGTTGGGGATATCTGTGAAAGTGTTTCCAGAAGGGCTAAACTAAAGAAAGAGGACAGCAACATGAGTGACACTGTCATATAAGCTGGGGTTCCAGACAGATTAAAAAGGGGAAAGAAGAAAGTAAGCCTGGATATCAGTGTTCCTCGTTCACTGCTATATGGTTAGCACCATAGACTAGGCTGCTCCTGCCCCAAGTCTTCCTAGATGGATCGATCACATTTTTGTTTTGTTTTGTTTTGTTCTGTTCTGTTCTGTTCTGCTCTGTTCTTTTATTGGATATTTTCTTTATTTACATTTCAAATGCTATCCCCTTTCCTGTTTCCCCTCTGGAAACCCTCTATCCCATCCCCCATCCCCGTGCTTCTGTGAGGGTACTCCCCCACCCATCCACTCACCCACCCACGCCTGCCTCCCTGCCCTGGCATTCCAGTACACTGGGGCATCAAACCTTCACAGGACCAAGGGTCTCTCCTCCCATAAATGCTCAGCAAAGCCATCCTCTGCTACATATGTGGCTGAAACCATGGGTCACTCCATGTGTACTCTTTGGTTGGTGGTTCAGTCCCTGGGAGCTCCAGCTGGTTGGTATTGTGTACTTATGGGGTTGCAAACTTTTTCAGCTCTTTCAGTCCTTTCTCTAACTCCTCCATTGGGGACTCAGTTCTCCGTACAATGGTTGGCTGGTAACATCCCCATCTATATTTGTCAGGATCTGGTAAAGCCTCTCAGGAAACAGTTACATCAGGCTCCTGTCAGCATGCACTTCTTGGAATCTGGGTTTGGTGACTGTATATGAGATGGACTCCTTAGGTAAAACAGTATCTGGATGGCCTTCCCTTCAGTTTCTGCTCCACATTTTGTCTCCATATTTCCTCCTGTGAGTATTTTGTTCCCTCTTCTAAGAAGGACTGAAGTATCTGCACTTTGATAGACTTCAACTTGTTTGCACCTGTACCCAGGAGCTGAACCTATTCTCTGGATTCCCTACCCACTCAGCCCACACTCAGAGATAGCTTGAATCCCAGGAGTTCTGACACACCCAGAATCACAGGCTCACAGGAACGACAGGCTCCAGTCAGAGACAGAAAGACCAGTTAACACTAGAGTTAAACAGATGGTGAAAGGCAAGAACAAAAATATAAGCAACAGAAACCAGTGCTACTTGGTCACATCAGAACCCAGTTCTTCCAAAATAGCAAGCCCTGGATACTCCAACACACTTGAAAAGCAAGATTCAGACAAAAAATATAATCTCATGGAGATGGCAGAGGACTTTAAGAAGGACATAAATAACTCTCTTAAAGAAATACAGTAGAACACAGATAAACAATGAGAAGCCCTTAAAGAGAAAATACATAACTTTCTCAAAGAAATACAGGAATACACAATCAAACAGGTGAAGCAATTGAACAAAACCATCCAGGGTCTACAAATGAAAATAAAAACATTAAAAAAAAAACAAAAACAAAAACAAGAAGAGACACAAACTTGCAGCTGGAAAGAGAACAGGAGGCACAGATGCAAGCATTACCAATAGAATATAAGAGATAGAGGAGAGAATTTCAGGCGTAAGATACCATAAGAGACTTTGACAGAATAGTCAGAGAAAATGCAAAAAGCAAAAAGCTCCTAACTCAAAACATTTAAGAAATCTAGGACACAATGAAAAGACCAAACCTAAGTATAATAGGTATAGAAGAGAGTAAAGATTCCCAACTTCACCCAAGGGCCAGTAAGTATCTTCAACAAAATTATAGAAGAAAACTTCCCTAACCTAAAGAAAGAGATGCCCATAAATATACAAGAAGCCTACAGAACACCAAACATTAAATGCACAGAACAAAGAAAGAATATTAAAAGAGGTAAAAAAAAAAAAAGGGCAAGTAACATGTAAAGGCAGACTTATCAGAATTAAAATAGACTTCACAACACAGACTCTCAAAGCCAGAAGACCTTGGGCAGAGGTCATCCAGACCTAAGAGAACAAAAATGCCAGCCCAGGCTACTATACCCATCAAAACTCTCAATTGCTGTAGATGGAGAAACCAAGATATCCCATGAGAAAACCAAATTTACACAATATCTTTCCACAAATCCAGGCCTACAAAGGATAATATATGAAAAGCTCCAACAAAAGAGGGAAACTACACCCTAGAAAAAGCAAGAAGGTAATCTTCTTTCAACAAACCGAAAAGAATATAGCCACACAAACATAATTCTACCTCTAACATCAAAAATAACAAAAAAGGAACAATCACTGGTCTTTAATATGTCTCAGCATCACTGGACTCAATTCCCCAGTAAAAACCCATAGGCTAACAGACTGGACATGTAAACAGGACTCAGTATTTTGGTGAATGCAGGAATCAGTGACACAGACAATTCCTCAAAGTAAAAGGCTGAAAAAATATCCCAAGCAAATGATCCCAAGCTGGAGTAGCCATTCTAATATTGAATAAAATCAACTTTCAACAAAAGATATCAAAAAGATGGATAAGGACACTGCATACTCACCAAAGGAAAAAGTCCATCAAGATGAACTCTCAATTATGAATATCTATGCCACAAATGCAAGGGCACCCACATTTGCAAAAACAAACAAACAAAAATCCCAAAAAACAAAACAAATTACTATAACTCAAAGCACACATTAAGCCTTACACAATAATAGTGGGGGACCTCATTACCCCACTTTCACCAAAGGATAGATCATAGAAATAGAAACTAAACAGAGACACAATGAAACTAACAGAAGTTATGAACCAAATGGACTTAACAGATATGTACAGAATATTTTACCATAAAACAAAAGAAAATACCTTCTTCTCAGCACCTCAGGGTTCCTTCTCCAAAACTGAACATATACTCAGTCATAAAACAGGCCTTAACAGATATAAGAACTTTTAATTAATTCTGTGTATTTCATTGGTGGACTAAGGTTGATCTTCAATAAAACACACACACACACACACACACAAAACCACACACACACAAAACCAACAGAAAGCACACATGTACATGGAAGCTCAACAACTCTCTACTCAATGATAACTTTGTCAGGAAAGAAATAAAGAAAGAAATAAAAGACATTTTAGAATTTAATGAAAATAAAGGCACAACATACCCAAACTTCTGGGATACAGTGAGAGCAATGCCAAGAGGAAAATTCTTATGGAGGCACTGGGTGCCTCCATAAAAAAATTGGAGAGATCATACACTAACAACTTAACAGCATATCTGAAAGCTCTAGAACAAAAAGAAACAAATTCACCCAAGAGGAGTAGATGTCAGGAAATAATCAAACTCAAGGCTGAAATCAACCAAGTAGAAACAAAGAGAACTATACAAAGAATCAACAAAATCAGGAGCTGGTTCTTTGACAAAATCAACAAGATAGATAAACCCTTAGCCACACTAACCAGAGGGCACAGAGAGTGTATCCAGGTTAACAAAATCAGAAATGAAAAGGAGGACCAAAGTGTGGATTCTTCAATCCAACATATAAGGGGAAAAAATTATCACAGGAGGAAGGAAAGGAGGGACCTGAGAAGAAGAAAGGAGGGGGAGGGGGAAAGGGAGGGTGCAGGATCAGATATTGGAAGGGACAGGAGATCAGTATAAGAGGGTCAGGAAATTTCCTAGAAATATGTAGCAGTGGGGGATGGGGAACTGCAGGTAGCCACTAAAAAGTCCCAGATGCCAGTGAAGTGAGAGGCTCCCAGGACCCAATGAGGATGACTTTAGCCAAAATACTCAACAAGGGGCAGATAGAACCTGTAGAGACCATCTCTAGTAGATAAACAGGGCCCTCCAGTTGAGAGATGGGACCACCCACTCATCTCAAAATTTTTAGCTCAGAAATGATGGGAATCCAAAGGAAAAACAGGGACAAAATGGAATAGAGACAGAAGGAAAGGCCATCCAGCGACTGCCCCACCTAGGGATTTATCCCATGTGCAGACATCAAACCCAGATACTATTGCTGATGCCAAGAAGTACTAACAGGAGCCTAGTATGGCTGCTCCTGAGAGGTTCTACCAGCACCTGATCAATACAAATGCATATACTCACTGTCAACCATCAGGCTGAGCCCAGGGACCCCAATGGAAGAGTAGGGGAAGGACTGAAGAAACTGAAGGGGATTGCAACCCCATAGGAAGAACAATATCAACTAACCAGACCCCTAGAGCTCTCAGGGACTAAACCACCAACCAAAGTGTATACATGGAGGGGTCTATGGCTCCAGATACATATGTAACCGATGATAGTCTTATCTGACATCAATGGGAGGGTCGGCCCTTGGTCTTGTGGAGGTTTGATGCCCCACTAGTGGTTAGAGGAGCATCCTCATAAAGGTAAAGTAGGGGGGAAAGGGATGGGATTGGGGTTTGTAGAGGGGTAACCAGGATATCATTTGAAAATGTAAACGAATAAAATGATAAATAAAACAAAGAAAAAATGGTAGACTTCATTCTCCTATAATATAATACAAAATAAATGCACAGAACACATGAAAATCAAGATGACCAAAATGCGGATGCTTCACGCCTTCTTTAAAAGGGGAACAAGAATACCCTTGGGAGGGAATAGGAAGGCAAAGTTTAGAACAGAGGCAGAAGGAACACCCATTCAGAGCCTGCCCCACATGTGGCACATACATATACAGCCACCCAATTAGATAAGATGGATGAAGCAAAGAAGTGCAGGCTGACAGGAACCGGATGTAGATCTCTCCTGAGAGACACAGCCAGAATACAGCAAATACATAGGTGAATGCCAGCAGCAAACCACTGAACTGAGAACAGGACCCCCATTGAAGGAATCTTAGAAAGGACTGAAAGAGCTTGAAGGGACTTAAGACCCATATGAACAACAATGCCAACCAACCAGAGCTTCCAGGACTAAGCCACTACCCAAAGACTATACATGGACTGACCCTGGGCTCCAACCTCATAGGTAGCAATGAATACCCTAGTAAGAGCACCAGTGGAAGGGGAAGCCCTTGGTCCTGCCAAGACTGAATCCCCAGTGAATGGGATTGTTGTCGGGGAGAGGGGGGTAATGGGGGGAAGATGGGGAAGGGAACACAGATACAGAAGGGGAGGGGTAAGGGTTAGGGGGATGTTGGCCCAGAAACCGGGAAGGGGAATAACAATCGAAATGTAAATAAGAAACACTCAAGTTAATAAAGATGGAAAGAAAAAATAAAAAAAAATAATAAAATAAATCTTAAAAGAGAGAGAGAGAGAGAGAGAGAGAGAGAGAGAGAGAGAGAGAGAGAGAGAGAGAGAGATAATGGTGGGTTGCTTCTTACTGGCTTCCTCCTTTGTCTTTCTCAGCCTGCTTTCTTGTAGAGTTTTAGATCACTAGCCCAGGAATGGCACCACCCACAATGGTTTGGGTCCTCCCCTATTAATCACTAATTTAGAAATGTCTTACAGTTAGATCTTATGGAAGCATTTTCTTAATTTAGGTTTCCTTCCTTCAGATGACTTTAGCTTCTGTAATGTTGGCATAAGACTAACCAGCATAATAACTGAAGACCTTTACCACTCCCTCGTTTCCTCCTAACCCAACCACCAAGTCTTATCCCTAGTGCTGAAAGAGTGCTGCAGCCGAATTTCTCCCCACCTTACCCATATCTCCTGTGTACCTCACAGACCTCTCCTCCTAACTTCCCTCTCACTCATTGCTTTATCCCAGACCCCAAGTCCAGAAGGTGCACCTAGGAGATCCACAGGCCGCCCTTGCCAGGGTAGGAGGTAGGCTGCCTACAAATATTTCCCTCTTCTTTTGTTCTTCCAGATCCAATTCTCCAGTCTCATCTTCAGCTCTCTAGCAGATCTCTCTTCACTCTCTGCCCCTGTTTCAAGAAGACTATAAACTAGCAGATCCTGGAGGAACACTCTGCTTTCTCCTCTCCTGTGTTCCTGCCTCAGACACCTAACCTATCCCCATTCCTAAATTTCAGTTACCAATATGAAGAAACATACTGTGCCTCAAATACCTGTTGGCCAGACCTATCAGGTCCTGGGAAAATTTGACAGCAGGCAACACACAGCTATCACATTCTTCTAAAATACAGAGAGGAAACAGAAACAAAGGAAAATAACTTCCACCCAAAAAGACACAATCGAAGGTCTGCACTTAGAACCATAATCTTCCCAATCCCAGATGCATAGACTCCAACAGAAAAACACAACCAATAACAGTCAGGACAATGTCTCCACTTGAGCCCCACAACCCTACCATATCAGGCCCTGAATATTCCACATAGCTAAAGCACAGGAAATAGACACTAAAGGAGCCTGGATGAATATGATAGAGATTGTCAAAGAGGAAATAAGTCCTTTTAAAGGATTCTAGGAAAATACAAACGATGGAATGAAATGGATAAAACTGTTCAAAGCCTGAAAATGGAAAAAGAAAACCTAAACTAGGGGAATTGTGGAAATGAAATAAAAAAGGATTTTGTACAGAAACTATAGAAGCAAGCTTCACCAACAGAATGTAAGAGTTGGAAGAAGAGATTCTCAAGCATTAAAGATACAGTAGAAGAAATGAATAGATTGGTCAAAGAAAATGTTAAATCTAAAAATAAAAAATATAATACTGATACAAAGCATCCAGGAAATCTGGGACACCATGAAAAGGTCAAATCCAACAATAATAGGAATAGAGAAAAAAAAATCCCAGCTCAAAGTCCCTGAAAATATTTTCAACAAAATCATCAAAAAATTCCCTAACTTGAAAATATGATGCATATAGGAAACACATATATTGGACCACATAAGAAAGTCCATTCAGCATCTAATAATCAAAATAATGAATGTTCAGAACAAAGAAAACTAATAAAAGTTTCAAGGGCAATAGGTCAAGTAACCAATAAAGGCAGACCTATTAGAATTACATCTGACTATTCAATGGAGACTCTAAAAACCAGAAGGGCCTGGACAGATGTCATACAGACTAAGAGACTAAAGATGTCAGCCCAGATTTTTATGCTCAGCAAAACTTTCAATTAACATAGATGGATAAAATAAGCTATTGCATAATAAAGCCAAATTTAAGCAATATCTATCTACAAATCCATTCCTATTGAAGGTGCTAGGAAGAAAATTCCAACCTAAGTGGTTAACTAAAACAATGAAAAACCAGGGAATAAAAAAATTTGATTTTGTTCTACTAGCAAAATCAAAATAATGAGGACACACACACACACACACACACACACACACACACACACAGAGAGAGAGAGAGAGAGAGAGAGAGAGAGAGAGAGAGAGACGCGACCACCATCACCATTAAAATCATTAATACTATTATCATAGTCATAGCAGGAATCAACAATCATTCAACATTGATATCCCTCAATATCAATGCTCTTAATAAACCAATAAAAAGATACAGACTAACAGAATGGATGCAAAAACAGAATCCAACCTTCTGCCACATCCGAAAAGCACATCTTAACATTAAGGATAGTTATTACCTCCAGGAAAGGGGTTGGAAAAAGATATTTTAAGCAGATGTACCTATGAAGAAAGCTGGTGTAGCCATTTTAATATTCATCAAAATGGACTTCAAAAGTAATCAAAATATATAGAGGACAGTACAAATTTATAAAAGGGGAAATATCTATATACTAAACACAAAGGGTACCCAAGTTTGTAACTGAAATGCTACTGCTTACATCACATATTGACCCTCACACCCTGATAATGGGTGTCTTCATGCAAATAGGTTATACAAACAACACATACACACACACACACACCACACACACACACACACACACACACACACAAAGCAGAGAAACACTCAAACTAGAAGACATTATAAGGCAAATGAACCTATCAGGCATTTACAGAACATTTCACTCAAACAGAAAGGAATATATATTCTTCTGAGCACCTCATGGAACTTGCCCCCAAATTGGCCACACACTTGAGCACAAAGCAAGTATCAATAGATACTGAAATAACTCCCTGCCCCCTTTTAGACCACCACAGATTAAAGACAGATTTCATCAACAAGAGAAACAGAAAGCTTACAAACTCCTGGAAACTGAACTGCTTTGTACTGAGTGGTAAATGGATCAAAACAGAAATTAAGAAAGAAATTAGACTTTCTAGAATTGAATTAAAACAAACACCCAAACAACCCACACTCATGGAACAGAATGAATGTAGATCTAAGAGTCGCTTCATGGGAAAATCAAGAGGATCACAAACCCTTATACAAATTAATTACACCACAGACAGAGGCTAGCTAAATGAACAAAAATAGAAATGGAAAAGGGGGACATACAACAGACACAAAATCCAGTGAGTATACTTGGAAAACTCTGCTCCACCGAATTGAGTAATCTAAAAGGAATACATAATTTTCTAGGTAGGTTCCATTTGCCAAACTTAAATCAAGATCAGAAAGGCAATTTGAACGGATCTATAATTCCCAGTGAAATGGGGGCAGTCATTAAAAGTCTCCCAACGAAAACAAGCCCAGGACCATATGATTTTAGTGCAGTTCTGCTGGATTTTCAAAGAAGAGATGGTGCCAATACTCCTCAAATTGTTCCACAAAATAAAAACAGAATGAACATTGCACAATTCAAGCCACAGTTACCCTGATACCCAAACTACATAAAGACCCAACGAAGAAAGAGATTTGGAGAGCAATTTCCTTTACAAACATAGATGTAAAAAGATTCTATAGAATCAGTGTAAACTGAATCCAAAAAACACATCACAAAGATCATCCATCATGATAAAGTAGGCTTCATCTTAGAGATGCAGAGTGGTTCAACATATGTAAATTGATAAATGTAATCCACCATAGAGACAGATTGAGAGATAGACTATATGATCATTCCATTTTATGTAGAAAAGGCCTTTAACAAAAATGTAATGCCTCTTCATAATAAAATTCCTGGAGACAGAAGTGATACAAGGAACATACCTAAACATAATAATGGCAGCAAACTCTTAGCCAACATCAATTTGAAAGGAGAGAAACTCAAACAAGTCTCCTAAAATCAGGAACAAGACATAGCTATTCAATATAAAGTGCTTGAAATTTTAGCTAGAGCAATAAGACAACTAAAGGAAATCAAGGTGATACAAATTGAAAAGAAAGCAGTCAAAATGTCTTTATTTTCAGATGATATGATAGTATACATAAACACCTACACAAACTTCCTATTGGTTTGCCTTCTTCACCTTTGATAGTTTATGTTATAATATTATATTTTACTCTGTTATATTTTATCGTTATGTCTTAGAATCCTGTTCTTTTCTATTGAGAGACATAAATGGTGAATCTGGATGGGAGGGGAGGTAGGGAAAAACTTGGAGGAGTAGAATAAGGGGAAACTGTAATCAGGATATGTTGCATGAGAAAAGAATCCATTTGTAATAAAAGCGAGTGGGAATGTACCATCCTGATAGAATAATTTTTCAAAGGAATTCTGAGTTCAAACTTGGAGGCAGGAAAATGGTTTTCTTCCAAGTAAATAGTTTCATGCTACAAAGACATGCTATACACTTAATCATGTTTCATGGGAGAAGAAGATGTTCAGAGGCTATGATTCCTGTCTTTCTTGATTGTGTGACTGAAATGCAGATTGTACTCATGATTTATTTTACTTAGTTCCTGTCTTTCCAGATTCATACTGGAATTATTGGAAAAGGAAGAATCATACCACTGCTGTTGTATATTGATTTGTTCATTCAGCTCCATTTAATACACAATTCATATGGACTCACATATTTTGAGGTTTGAGACACAAATTTCCTATACATACAGGTTAACTTTTGTTTGTGTATATCCAACAAATTATGTTGAAATGAGTGAGCTGGGAATACTTAGTAAAACATATTACTTCAGCTCCAAATTATAGAAACCTCTGCTTAAATTACTTACCAAATCCTAAGACTTACCATGAAGAAGTGTTAAATTTTATCAAATGCTTTCTCACCATCTACTGAGATTATCATGTGGTTTTTTTCTTTGTGTTTGTTTACAGAGTGGATTACTTTGATGAATTTATGTATATTGAACCATCTCTGCATTTCTGGAATGACTCCTACTTGATTTACCCACCTAGTTATTGTGTGATTGTTGTGTTTGCTCTGTTATAGGAATTCTTTTCCTTTAATTTTTTTTATTGATTCTTTGTGAGGTTCATACCATGTACCCCAATCCTACTCATCACTCTGTCCCATTGTATTTGCCCTCTGTCCTTTAAACCTCTTCACCCCAAAATAAAAGCAAAACAAAACATAAAGAAAATCTCATCATGGAAGCTGTAGTATGTCACAATGTTTCCCTCAGACTATATGTTTGTCCACACTTTACTTGAAAATGTTCATTGCAATGAGTTATTGGTCTGGTTTCAGGGCTTTGCCTTCTACTACACCATCAATACTGAATCCTCCCCATGAGGACTCTTTTCAGATACCTTGTCATTGCCCATGTGTGGACAGAATCTCTTGTGTACTGTGTGGAAGCATCACCTGCCAATCAAAAGCTGATGGCCTATTAGAAAAATGCAGGAAGTAGAAGGTGGGAGTTCCTGTAGAGAGATTGAAACTTTAGGGGATAGGTAGTCAGAGGCAGAGAAATTCACCACCCTGATTCAGAGAGGAACCTATTACACTGAGGAGAGGTAATCAGCAATGTGGCACACATAGACCAGAATAAACAGGTTATATAAGTTATGAGCTAGTCTAGAAATGAGTCAAAGCTTATGGCCTAGGCATTTATTCATAAATAATTAAGTCTCAGAGTCCTTATTTTGGGAACACAGAGTCAGGGTAGAAAAGCTTGTGGTTACACCTATGCCATAAAGATTCTGCACCTTAGGATCTATAGGACTGGCCCTTTCATGCATTTCAGCATTTCATAAGATCTTGGGTTTGGCCAACTAAAAGTCCTGGATCTGGGACTAGGCGGTATCTGAGATGGTAAGACTGCCAGCTCTCCTGCACCACCAGGATGAACTTTCCAGTGCTGCTCCAGCTCCCTCACACAATGCTGCAGCTAGCAAGAGGCAGGGCCTGCTCTTCTGCTTTTATGACCTTTGTGCCAGCTCCCCACGCACATGCCACCAGAGCTAATTTTACACTGCTGCCCAGTCAAGTTAAGCAGTCTCCTTTCATGAGTGCTGCAGTTGACAAGGCCAGTCTTCTACTATCATGACCCCTGGCCAGATTTTCTGACTGAAGCAAGTGGAAGTTGGGTGATAGAGGGAAGGTCCTCTCCCCTACACCCATGCTACCTCATAGCAGAAGCGTAGAATTGCCAACTCTTCCGTGCTTAAATCCTCTGGGGTTGCTCACCCACAGTTCTGTCACCCGGGACAACTCTACTATGTTCCTTGGGTGAGATGCAGGGCCTAGTAAATGATGGACTTAGGTGCTATAGTTAGATTCATTTTGTGTATATGGCCTTTTAAAGGATCCCCAGTTGCTAGTCAACTGGCCCTTAAAGAATTCTTAGCTGTTAGAACTGTGACGTTCAGTGCTTGTTGTATCTTGGACTTCTAGGACAGGGACAGGTGAAGACAGGCGTTTTGCTGGGTTTCCTTGGAGAAAGCCTGATCCCATACAGTAAGCTTCTGCAGCCAAAATTAATAAACGTGGTCTTATCAATTATTATATATTACAAGATGCACTACCTCTGAGTCCTTATTCCATCAGGAGGACTGCATTATCCTCTTAGAGTTGAAAAACATACATGTGATCCCACTCATTAAAATGCTTTGACCATAATACTTTCTTTCATGAAATAATGATGGTAATAACCATTTCATCAATGACAGAATTGATGGATTCTGTCAGAATTCATTACCCTTTAGACGACCCAGTTGACCTAAATGTCTAGGTCAGTCATAGTTGTGTCCATCATGGGCAATGTACATGTAAAGCAAATGCTTTGTCCTGATGTCACCATGAATAAATATGCATATGATAACCCACAATGAGATGAACTAAAGATAACAAGGTCTGCCTTTAAAATAAATGAAACATTGGACATTTCTTCACAGTTACTCCTTAGTAAGACAAATAAAGCCTAGATGTTCACAAAGCTGATTTCTGAAGACATGGAATATCCTTTGTGGACAGGATAATCACGGGGAAGTTCTTTTTCAGATCATGAATAGTTTTAGCTGTGCAACCTTGACAATTTCACCACCCCCATCCTTATAATTTATCTTCTGTTTTTGACAAGCTACTCTCTGAAGTCTGATTCTCTGATCCACATTTTAATAAGTAAATCTTTCCTCCAAATTCTTCAATCTTTAAGTTCACACAAACATATTTTGTATTTCCTAGGATAAAGGTGGAAATACCTACATGTCACTTTTTTTGTGTGTGTTTCCAGGGACAGGCATGCACACAATAGCTGATGGTATAAGAGTTGCAGTTGTTTTTCTCTAAGGTTGAGTTTATATGACAAAGAATGATTTGAAAGCCTCTTACTGGTGTTTATAACGATGCAGTTCCTATGAAGGTCTAATGTTAGAAATGTGCATTCTCATAATGAGGAGAACAGGAAAGGTGTGTGAGAAAGATACAGCTGCAAGAGTGTGTTTGTCTTCACAGTGTGCAGAATGGAGTATCTGGTGTCCTACCTCTGAAGTTCAAATTTGAGCTCAATAAGTTGTCAGCTTCAAGATTTTAACATTTATATATATATATATATATATGTGTGTGTGTGTGTGTACATATATATACACAATTATATAATTCATATAAATGCTCTATAATTATATATCTATATACTATAATTCTATCATATATATATATATATATATATATATAAAATATAAATGCTCTGTGACTTGTTTTCTTTCTCCAGTAGCTGGGGGAAGTTAAGCACCTGCTGAATAGTGTTTTGATGGATAGTAAATGGAATAACATGAACACAGTTAGTAATAGAGGGTTATGAGAATTGTAGTTATAATTACTTTCTTGTATTTTGGAGACAACTTGACATGTTTTCTTTGGAAAGGACTGAAGGTCAGTTGAGTTTTGTGACCACATACATGGTGCCAGAAGTTATATTTTTAAAGGGTCAAAATAATTATGTGTTCAACTAAGTTTGCTTTGGTGAAGGAGAACATGAGGAAAAGAACCTGTCAGTCATATTAGGAAGTAAACCATGGGGGAAATGGATGAGAAGTCCTAGTTTGATAGTCCAGGGGAAGGATCAGCATTGGCTTGGAGATCAGTGTGGTACAGCAGATGAGCATGGATTTGAAATTAGAGCTAGCTGTAGGGGAACTCCTGTGAGAGAGATAAGCCTCCTGTGGCCTTTTACAGGGCTCAGAGGAAGAAGACACAGGCTGGACTGTGAAGTCGTTAGCCTATGCAGGTTACTACAGATTGGAGATTTTGTGACTAGATGTTGGAAATCCCTATACTGAAAGAACACAGTAAGGAGTTAAGTCTTGGCATACTGAGTTTCAGCTTTATCACAAATTCAAGCATTTTATATCTGTATTCCCAATTTTTCCTAATCAACACAGAAGGATGGGTGAGTAACATATAGTGGTTCGGACTGTTTTGATTTCAGGTAAACAAAACCAGTTAGAACCCATTAATATCAATTGAGGAATTTGGGGCCAACATCCAAATTGTGGAGCAGCTAGGACAATGTGTCTGGAAGCATACTATCTCTCAGTTCTATGACCCAAAAGACATAGAAAATAATTTTGATTAGTAGTTTGGGCTGTGTGGCCACTCCTGGGCCATTAAAGGTGAAGGGGATCAGGGATGAGTTTTTTGCCTTCACTGTATCAACAGGTCTGAAACTCTAGTTTTAGATGAAGAATTTAAAATCAAGACTCCATCACTCTGGTGACTTGTCCAAAGTTTCACACAGTCTGTGGATGGTGGAACTGGAATTGTGGCTTGTTCTGTTCCTATCTTTGTCAACAAAGTTTTGCCTCCCTCATTAATTTAGTTAATGCCTAATATATCTGAGGTATTTCTAGACACTGAGCAGGACACAAGAGTGGGAGGAGGAATAAGGGGATTCATATTATGGTTTTACTACCTGAAGTTGTGGATTTTTCCTTGCAACTTCTATAATTCTGTTACTAAATTTTCTCTGGCATATTACTAAATATTTCATATGTTCCCCTGTGCATATATTGATGACTCTTTCTCTCTTTGGTATTTTAGGACAGGGAAACCTTGGCTGTGTAGCATTGGCTGTCCTGGAACAAAGTCTGTAGACCAGGTTGCCCTCAAACTCACTGAGATACACTTACCTCTGCTTCCCAAGTGTTGGATTAAATGTATGTGCCACCATAGCTATGTTCACCATTTTAAATCAAGTGGAAATGTACTCAAGGAAAGCAAATTTTTCCGCATGACATGAATAACAGCCCTCGTTTAGTATTTCATATATATTTTCTCATACCTTAGTTTTCTCAAACATAGTAGAATCTCAGGTAACTATCATTTATTTTTTTTTTATCTTTATTAACTTGAGTATTTCTTATTTACATTTTGATTGTTATTCCCTTTCCCGGTTTCCAGGACAACATGCCCCTAACCTCTACCCCTCCCCTTCTATATGGGTGTTCCCCTCCCCATTCTCCCCCACTACCCCCCTCCCCCTAAACAATCATGTTCACTGGGGGTTCAGTCTTGGCAGAACCAAGGGCTTCCCCTTCCACTGGTGCTCTTACTAAGGCTATTCATTGCCTATGAGGTTGGAGCCCAGGGTCAGTCCAAGTATAGTGTTTGGGTAGTGGCTTAGTCCCTGGAAGCTCTGGTTGGTTGGCATTGTTGTTCATATGAGGTCTTGAGCCCCTTCAAGCTCTTCCAGTTCTTTCTCTGATTCCTTCAACGGGGGTCCCGTTCTCAGTTCAGTGGTTTGCTGCTGGCATTCGCTTCTGTATTTGCTGTATTCTGGCTGTGTCTCTCAGGAGCGATCTACATCCGGCTCCTGTCGGCCTGCACTTCTTTGCTTCATCCATCTTGTCTAATTGGATGGCTGTATATGTATGGGCCACATGTGGGGCAGACTCTGAATGGGTATTCCTTCTGCCTGTTTAAACTTTGCCTCCCTATTCCCTGCCAAGGGTATTCTTGTTCCCCTTTTAAAGAAGGAGTGAAGCATTCACATTTTGATCATCCATCTTGAGTTTCATGTGTTCTGTGCATCTAGGGTAATTCAAGCATTTGGGCTAATAGCCACTTATCAATGAGTGCATACCATGTGTGCTTTTCTGTGATTGGGTTACCTCACTCAGGATGATATTTTCCAGTTCCATCCATTTGCCTATGAATTTCATAAAGTCATTGTTTTTCATAGCTGAGTAACATTCCATTGTGAAGATGTACCACATTTTCTGTGTCCATTCCTCTGTTGAAGGGCATCAGGGTTCTTTCCAGCTTCTGACTGTTATAAATAAGGCTGCTATGAACATAGTGGAGCTTGTGTCTTTTTTTTTTTTTTTTTTTTTTATTAACTTGAGTATTTCTTATATACATTTCTTGGTATTATTCCCTTTCCTGTTTCAGGGCAAACATCCCCCTCCCCTCCCCTTCCTTATGGGTGTTCCCTCCCCACTCTCCCCCATTGCCGCCCCTCCCCCAACAGTCTAGTTCACTGGGGTTCAGTCTTAGCAGGACCCAGGGCTTCCCCTTCCACTGGTGCTCTTACTAGGATACTCATTGCTACCTATGAGGTCAGAGTCCAGGGTCAGTCCATGTATAGTCTTTAGGTAGTGGCTTAGTCCCTGGAAGCTCTGGTTGCTTGGCATTGTTGTACATATGGGGTCTCGAGCCCCTTCAAGCTCTTCCAGTTCTTTCTCTGATTCCTTCAACGGGGGTCCTATTCTCAGTTCAGTGGTTTGCTGCTGGCATTCGCCCTGTATGTGCTGTATTCTGGCTGTGACTCTCAGGAGTGATCTACACTTCTGCACTTCTTTGCTTCATCCATCTTGTCTAATTGGGTGGCTGTATATATATGGGCCACATGTGGGGCAGGCTCTGAATGGGTGTCCCTTCAGTCTCTGTTTTAATCTTTGCCTCTCTCTTCCCTGCCAAGGGTATTCTTGTTCCCTTTTAAAGAAGGAGTGAAGCATTCACATTTTGATCATCCGGCCTTGAGTTTCATTTGTTCTAGGCATCTAGGGTAATTCAAGCATTTGGGCTAATAGCCACTTATCAATGAGTGCATACCATGTATGTCTTTCTGTGATTGGGTTAGTCACCAGGATGATATTTTCCAGTTCCAACCAGTTGCCTACAAATTTCATTAACTCATTGTTTTTTTTTTTTTTTTTTTTACTAGAAACCAAAACACAGATCTTTTATTTAT